>NC_079873.1:52022820-52325850 GCF_023065955.2 Ursus arctos
GCCATATTGAAGAAGGTAGGAAGTGTAGAGATGTGGTTTAGGGGAGAAATAGATCACAGGTGCTGTGGAGGGGAAGGAGCAATAGTGCAGAAAAGGGAAGAGAGAGAGAAAGGAGCACATAGAGGAATGCCCAAGGAGAACTGTTTCCCCAAAGCCATTGGCTTGGAAAATGAAAGGGGCTGAATTTCCTGAGTTCTTGCAACCAGCAGGGCTTAAAGCCTGGACTTTTAGTGTCAGTGGGCTTGGATGTGATACAGCATGGAAGGCATTGCACTACTGGAGAGAAGGCAGGCAACAAGTGGGGTGGGGGTGGGGGTTGTGCTGTAGACAGCATGGAAACAGCGACCCAAAAAATGCTTGGGGCACAGAGTGGGGAGATTATTCGCTCTTCTTGGAGCAAATCCCTGAGAGACAGTATTCACAGAGACACCTCACTGGTAACAAAAGAGCTGGCTGGAACCATTTACCTCCCATGCCCCTTAGGATAAACACAGAGCCGCCTGAGAGACTCAGCTCAGTGCTGACACTGGCTCACTAACTTGCTTATATAAAACAATGAATTATTGTGCTTTGGTGGCACTGCCCTTCTCAGTCAAACTTGCCATAGTCCCAGCACAATGGGCCCCTGCCCCAGAAGACCAGCACAAACGTTTCCCCACACCACAACTCCAGAGCAGAGAGTTCTGCAGAGCTCAGTTCTACTGCAGTTGGTGTTAGGTCTCATTTCACAAGAAGACCAAAGCACACCTAGTTAAAACACTCCACATTAAGACCAGGAGCCAAACACTTCCCACAGCAGGCAAGGAGAGCCTCTGTGGAAAACTGGTCTGAAGGATAGAGCACCCACAACATAACAGGAGAATGCACACACCACACACCAGAGACATTCTCTGAAGCACCAGGCCCTGGACACTACATGACCTCTTTTCATAAGGCCATTATGTTCACAAGCAGGGCACTGCTCCACTGGATTTTGTAAAACAGAGAATGCAGAGACATAGACAAAATGCCAAGAAAGAGGAATTTATCCCAAATTAAAGAACAAGAGCAAACAAGGAATCATGGAAGAGTACATGAAAAGCTAATGATGTACTGTATGGTGACTAACATATCATAATAAAAAAAAAGAACAAGATAAGACTAGGGTGAGAGATCTTAGTGAAACAGATATAAGTAACATGCCAAATGGAGAATTTAAAGCAACAATCATAGAATTACTCACTGAGGTGGAGAAAAGAATAGAATACATCAAGGAGACCCTTAACACAAAGATAAAAGAGTTAGAAAAGAATCAGTCAGAAATGAAGAACACAATAAATGAGATTGGAAACAGGCTTGATGCAATGAGCAGCAGGCCGTAAGAAGCAGAAGAACGAATTAGTGACCTGGAAAACAAAATAAGAAGAATGAAACTGGACCATTCTCTTACACCATACATGAAGATAAACTCAAAATGGATGGAAGACCTAAATGTGAGACAGGAAGTCATCAAAATCCTAGGGGAGAACATGGGCAGTAACCTCTTCAACATCAGCCACAGCAACTTCTTGCAAGACACGTCTCTAAAGGCAAGGGAAACAAAAACAAAAATGAACTTTTGGGATTTCTTCAAAATAAAATCCTATTCACAGCAAAGGAAATGGTCAAGAAAACTAAGAGACAGCCAACGGAATGGGAGAAGATATTTGCAAATGACATATCAGATAAAGGGCTGGTATCCAAGATCTATAAAGAACTTATCAAACTCAACACTCAGAAAAACAAATAATCCAGTCAAGAAATGGGCAGAAGACATGAACAGACATTTCTCCAAAGAAAACTTACAAATGGCTAACAGACAACATGAAAAAATGCTCCACATCACTAGGCATCAGGGAAATACAAATCAAAACCACAATGAGATACCACCTTACCCCAGTTAGAATGGCAAAAATTAACAAGACAGGAAACAACTAATGTTGGCAAGGATGTGGAGAAAGGGGAACCCTCTTACACTGTTTTTGGGAATGCAAGGTGGTACAACCACTCTGGAAAACAGTATAGAGATTCCTCAAGTCATTAAAAATAGAGCTACCCTAAGACCCAGCAATTGCACTACTAGGTATTTACCCCAAAGATACAGATGTAATGAAAAGAAAGGGCATATGCACCCCAATATTTATAGCAGCAGCATCCACAATAGCCATACTGTGAAAGGAGTTGAGATGTCCTTCAACAGATGAATGGATAAAGAAGATGTGGTTCATATATACAATGGAATATTACTCAGCCATCAGAAAAGATGAATGCCTACCATTTGCATAGACATGGATGGAACTGGGGGGGATTATGCTAACCGAAATAAGTCAATCAGAGAAAGACAATTATCATATGGTTTCACTCACATGTGGAACATAAGGAATAGCACAGAGGACCATAGGGGCAGGGAGGGAAAACTGAATGGGAGGAAATCAGAGAGGTAGACAAACCATGAGAGACTCTGGACTCCGGGAACCAAACTGAGAGTTACAGAAGGGAGGGGGTGGGGAGATAGAGTAAACAGGTGATGGGTATTAAGAAGGGCACATGTGGTGATGAGCACGGGGTATTATAAACAACTAATGAATAGAACAGTACATCAAAAGCTAATGATGTACTATATGTTGGCTAATTGAACATAATAATAATTTAAAAAATAATGGAAAATAATGAAGCTGAACAAAAGAAAGAATTATGCAACATGAGAATATACTTAGGGAACTTTGTGATTTCATCAATCATAGTAGCATTCATATAAGAGTCCCATTAGAAGAAGAGAGAGAAAAACTGGCAGAACATTTATTTGAACAAATAAAATCTGAAAACTTCCCTAATCTGGGAAAGGAAATGGACATTCACTTTCAGGAGACACAATGAACTCCCATCAAAATCAACAAAAGCGGGCCAACCCCAATACATATTGTACTTCATGTTGCAAAATATAGTGATAAAAGAAAAATCTTAACTGCAGCAAGACAAAAGAAGTCATTAAATTAAAAGGGAAAACTCATAAGCCTTGCTGGAGATTCTCAACAGAAACTTGGCAAGACAGAGGGAGTGCATGATATATTTATTGTGCTGAATGGAAAAATCTACAGGTGAGAATACTCTATTCAACAAAGCTATCATTCAGAATAGAAGGAGAGATAAAGAGGTACCCAGATAAACAAAAACCAAAGGAGTCCATGAGCACTAAGCCAGCCTTCCAAGAAATATTAAAGGGTATTCTTTGAGTGCAAAGGAAAGACCAAAACTCACAAAGACAAGAAAGAATCACAGAAAATCTCCAGAACAATGACAAAACAAATAAAACAATGGCATTAAATATATATCTACAAATAATTACTATGAACGTAAATGGACTAAATGATCTAATCAAAAGATATAGGGTGTCAGAATAGGGGATTAAAAAACAAGACTCATCTACATGCTGCCTACAAGAGATTCATTGCAGATCTATGGACACTTGAAGATTGAAAGTGAGGGAATGGAGAAACATTTATAATGTAAATGGGTGTCAAAAGAGGTAGAGTAGCAGTACTTATATAGGATAAGCTAATTTTTTTATATAAGTTAGTTAACATACAGTGCAATATTGCTTTCTGGAGTAGAATTCAGTGATTAATCGCTTACATACGACACCCAGTGCTCATCAAGAAAGTGCCCTCTTTAATACCCCTCACTATTCTAGCCCCATCACTCACCCACCTCCCTCCATCAACCCTCAATGTGTTCCCTATCATTAAGAGTTTCTTATGGTTTGTTTCCCTCTCTCCTGTTTTCCCCCTTCCCATATGTTCACCTGTTTTCTTTCTTAAATTCCGCATATGAGTGAGACCACATGGTATTTGTCTTACTCTGACTGACTTATTTCACTTAGCATAGTACACTGCAGTTATATCCACGTCCTTGCAAATGGCAAGATTCAATTCTTTTTGATGGCTGAGTAATATTCCATTATATATATTATATATATAACATATATATAAAACATATATATAATATATATACTATATATTACACATCTTCTTCATCCATTCATCAGTCAATGGAGATTTAAGCTTTCTCCACAGTTTTGCTATTGTTCATAATGCTGCTACAAACATAGGGGTACATGTACACTTCTGAATGAATCTGTATTTTTGTATCCTTTCAGTAAATGCCTAATAGTGCAATTGCTGGGTCATAGGGTAGTTGTACTAACTTTTTGAGGAACCTCCAACTGTTCTCCAGAGTGGCTACAACAGTTTGTATTTCCACCAATAATGCAAAAGGGTTCCCCTATCTCCATATCCTCGCCAACACGTATCGTTTCTTGTGTTGTTAATTTTAGCCATTCTGACAGGTGTGAGGTGGTATCACATCATGGTTTTGATTTTTATTTCCCTGATTATAGTGATGTTGAGCATCTTTTCATGTGTCTGCTAGCCATCTGGATGTCTTCTTTGGAAAAGTGTCTGTCCTTGTCTTCTTCCCATTTCTTTCTTTTTTTTTTTTAAAGGCACTTTTTTTTAAAGATTTTATTTATTTATTTATTTGACAGAGAAAGACAGCCAGCGAGAGAGGGAACACAAGCAGGGGGAGTAGGAGAGGAAGAAGCAGGCTCCCAGCAGAGGAGCCTGATGTGGGGCTCGATCCCTGAACGCTGGGATCACGCCCTGAGCCGAAGGCAGATGCTTAATGACTGTGCCACCCAGGCACCCCTTTTTCCCATTTCTTAACTGGATTATTTGTTTTTGCGGTGTTGAGTTTGATAAGTTCTTTATAGATTTTGGATACTAACCCTTTATTTGATATGTGACTTTCAAATGTCCTCCCATTCTGTAGGCTGCCTTTTAGTTTTGTTGATTGTTTCCTTAGCTATGCAGAAGCTTTTTATCTTAATGAAGTCTCAATAGTTCATTTTTGCTTTTGTTTCCATTGTCTCCAGAGATGTGTCTAGTAAGAAGTTGTTATGGCCAAGGTTGAAGAGGTTTCTGTCTGTATTCTCCTGTAGGATTTTGATGGCTTCCTGTCCTCACATTTAGGTCTTTCACCCATTTTGAATTTACTTTTGTGTGTGGTGTAAGAAATTGGTCCAGTTTCCTTCTTTTGCATGTGACTGTCCAGTTTTTCCAACAGCATTTGTTGAAGAGACTGTCTTCTTTCCGTTGGATATTGTTTCCTGCTTTCTTGAAGATTAGTTGACCATAGAGTTGTGGGTCCATTTCTGGGTTCTCTATTCTGTTCCACTAATCTAAACATCTGTTTTTGTGCCAGTACCATACTGTTTTGATGATTACAATTTTGAAATCTGGAGACCTCCAGTTTTGTTTTCTTTTTCAGGATTGTTTTGGCTGTTTGGGGTCTTTACATGTGGTTCCATACAAATTTAAGTATTGTTTATTCTAGCTCTGTGAAAAATGTTGGTGCTATTTTGATAGGGGTTATATTGAATGTGTAGATTGCTTTGGGGGATATAGACATTTTAACAATGTTTGTTCTTCCAATCCATGAGCATGGAATGCTTGTCCATGTCTTTGTATTCTCTTCAATTTCTTTCCTAAGTGTTCTATAGTTTTCAGGGTACAATTCTTTTACCTCTTTGGTTAGGTTTATTCCTAGGTAGCTTATTGTTTTTTATGCAACTGCAAATAAGATCAATTCCTTGATATCTTTCTGCTGCTTCAGTATTGGTATAGAGAAATGCAGTGCATTTCTGCATATTGATTTTATATACTGCAACTTTGCTTAATTCATGTATTAGTTCTATAAATATTTTGGTGTAGTCCTTCAGGTTTTCTAATAGAGTATCATGTCATCTGTAAATAGTATTCCTTTTATTTCTTTTTGTTGTCTGATTGCTGAGGCTAAGACTTCCAATACCGTGTTAAATAATAGTGGTGTGAGTAGATATCCTTGTTTTGTTCCTGACCGTAGGGGAAAGGCTCTCAGTTTTTCCACATTGAGGATATAAGCTGTGGGTCTTTTGTATATTGCCTTTCTGATGTTGAGGTATGTTCCATCTATCCCTACTTTGTTGAGGGTTTTTTTTATCAAGAATGGATGCTATATTTTGTCAAATGCTTTTTCTGCATCTATCGACAGGATCATATGCTTCTTTTTTTTTAATGTTTCAACAATTCTTTATTTTATTTTTTAATGTTTTTTTATTATATTATGTTAGTCACCGTATGGTACATCCCCAGTTTCCGATGTAAAGTTCGATGATTCATTAGTTGCATATAACACCCAGTGCACCATGCAATACATGCCCTCCTTACTACCCATCACTGGTCTATCCCATTCCCCCACCCCCTCCCCTCTGAAGCCCTCAGTTTGTTTCTCATAGTCCATAGTCTCTCATGTTTCATTCCCCCTTCTGATTACCCCCCCTTTCTTTATCCCTTTCTTCCCCTACCGATCTTCCTAGTTCTTATGTTCCATACATGAGAGAAATCATATGATAATTGTCTTTCTCTGCTTGACTTATTTCACTTAGCATTATCTCCTCCAGTGCCATCCATGTTGCATCAAATGTTGAGAATTTGTTCTTTCTGATAGCTGAGTAATATTCCATTGTATATATATTAACAAAGTTAAAATGTCCATGCCACCCAGAGCAATCTACACTTTCAAAACTATCCCGATCAAAATACCAATGACATTTTTCAAAGAACTGGAACAAACAGCCCTTAAATTTGTATGGAACCAGAAAAGGCCCCGAATCTCCAAGGAACTGTTGAAAAGGAAAAACAAAGCTGGGGGCATCACAATGCTGGATTTCGAGCTGTACTACAAAGCTGTGATCACAAAGACAGCATGGTACTGGCACAAAAACAGACACATAGACCAATGGAACAGAATAGAGAACCCAGAAATGGACCCTAGGCTCTTTGGGCAACTAATCTTTGATAAAGCAGGATAAAACATCCAGTGGAAAAAAGACAGTCTCTTCAATAAATGGTGTTGGGAAAATTGGACAGCTACATGCTAAAGAATGAAACTTGACCACTCTCTCACACCATACACAAAAATAAACTCCAAATGGATGAAAGACCTCGATGTGAGACAGGAATCCATCAAAATTCTGGAGGAGAACATAGGCAGCAACCTCTATGACATCGGCCAAAGCAACCTTTTTCATGACACATCTCCAAAGGCAAGAGAAACAAAAGATAAAATGAACTTGTGGGACTTCATCAAGATCAAAAGCTTCTGCACAGCCAAGGAAATAGTCAAAAAAACTAAGAGGCAGCCCACGGAATGGGAGAATATATTTGCAAATGACACTACAGATAAAAGGATCATATGCTTCTTAACCTTTCTTTTATTACTGTGATGTATCATGTTGATTGATTTTGAGAATGTTGAACCACCCCTGCAGCCCAGAAATAAACCACACTCAATCAGGTGAATACTTCTTTTAATGTACTATTGCATTCAATTTCCTACTGTTTTATTGAGAATTTTTCCATCTATGTTCATCAGGAATATTGGCCCATAATCCTCTTTTTTAGTGGGGTCTTTGTCTGGTTTTGAAATCAAGGTAATTTTGGCTTCATAGAATGAGTGGACTTTTTCTTTCCATTTCTATCGTTTTTGAAACAATTTGAGAAGAATAGGTATTAGCTCTCCTTGAAATGTCTGGTGGAATTCCCCTGGGATGCCATCTTGCCCAGAACATTTTCTTACTGGGAGATTTTTTAAATCACTGATTTGATTTCTTTGCTGGTTATGGGTCTGTTCAAATTTTCTATTTCTTCCTTTTTCAGTTTTCATAGTTTTTATGTTTCTAGGAATTTGTCCCTTTCTTCCAGATTGTCCTGTTTGTTGACATGTAATTTTTCATGGTATTCTGTTATAATTGTTTATTTTTCTCTGGTGTTGGTTGTGATCTCTCCTCTTTAATTCATGATTTTTGTCTATTTGAGTCCTTTCTCTTTTCTTTTTGATAAGTCTGGCTAGGGTTTATCAATTTTATTAATTCTTTTGGAGAATGAATTCTTAGTTTCGTTGATCTGTGGTGCTGTTTTTTTTTTTTTAATTTCTATATCATTGATTTCTGCTCTAATCTTTATTATTTCCTTTCTCCTGCTGGCTTTAGGCTCTATTTGTTGTTCCCTTTCTAGCTCCTTTAGGTGTAAGGTTAGGTTGTGTATTTGAGATTTTTTTGCTTCTTGAAGTAGGCCTATATTGCAATATACTTCTCTCTTAGGACTGCCATTTCTGCATCTCAAAGGTTTTGGACGTCATGTTTTCATTTTTCATTTGTTTCCATGCATTTTTAAAATTTCTTCTTTAATTTCCTGGTTAACCCATTCATTCCCAGTAGGATGTTCTTTAACCTCCATTTTTTGAGGTCTTTCCAAAATTTTTCTTGTGGTTGATTTCAAATTTCAAAGTATTGTGGTCTGAAAATATGCATGGTATGATCTTGATTTTTTTGTCCTTGTTGAGGGCTGATTTGTGACCCAGTATGTGATCTATTCTGAAGAATGTTTCATATGCACTAAAAGAATGTATGCTGCTTTAGGATGAAATGTTCTGAATATATCTATTAAGACCATCTGATTTAGTATATCATTCAAAGCCATTGTTTCCTTGTTGATTTCCTGCTTAGATGTTCTGTCAGTTGCTGTAGGTGGGGTCTTAATGTCCCCTACTATTATGTATTATTATCTATGAGTTTCTTTATGTTTATTATTAATTGTTTTATATATTTGAGTCCTCCCAAGTTGGGTACATAAATATTTACAACTGTTACATCTTCTTGTTGGATAGACCCTTAATTATGATATAATAAGGATGGCTACTCTGGCTATCTTTTGAAATCCATTTCCATGAGAGATGGTTCTCCATCCCCTCACTTTCAATCTGCAGGTGTCTTTAGGTGTCAAATGAGTCTCTTGTAGGTAGCATATAAATGGGTCTTGTGTGGGTTTTTTTTATCCAATTTGACACACTATGTCTTTTGATTGGAGCATTTCGTCCATTTACATTCAAAGTAATTATTGGTAGATATGAATTACCCCATTGTGTTACTTGTAATGTTGTTGTTTTGCTTATGTTCTCTGTTCCTTTCTAGTTTTTATAGCTTTTTGGTCTTTTCTCCCCACTCAATAAGAGTCTCCTTATTATTTCTCACAGGGCTGGTTTTAGTTTGTCTGGGAAACTCTTTATCTCTCCTATTCTGAATGACAGCCTTCCGGTCTAAAGTTCTCTTGGCTGTGTATTTTTCCCATTAGACACACTGAAAATATCATGCCACTTTCTTCTGGCCTGTCAAGTTTCTGTTAACAGATATGCTGTGACTTGAAATATCTTCCCTTGTAGGTTAAAGACTTTTCTTCCCTTGCTGCTCTTAGGATTCTTTTCTAGTCTGTGTATTTTGTGAATTTGACTATAATATGTCTTGGTGATGTCTGGCTTTTGTTAAATTTAATGGAATTTGTTTGTGCTTGTTGGATTTTGATGTCTGTGTTTTTGTTCAGATTAAGGAAGTTTTCAGCTATAATTTCCTTAAATAGTCCTTCTGTCTCTTTTGCTCCTTCTTCTTCTGGGACTCCTATGCTTTGAATGTTATTATGCTTTAAGCAGTCACTGAGTTTCCTAAGTCTACCTTTGTGATCTAATAGTTTTCTTTCCCCTTTCTGTTTCATTATTTTCCATAATTTTATTTTCATATCACTGTTCATTCCTCTGCTTTGTCCAGGCACCCAGTTGGCTTTGCATCTCAGTTATAGCATTTTAAAATTTGGCCTGACTAGTTTTTAGTTCTTTTATCTCTGCAGTAAGGGATTCTCTAGTGTTTTCTATGCTCTTTTCGAGCCCAGCTAGTATCCTTACTACTGTTGTTTTAAATTCTGTTTCTGACATCTTACTATTATCTGTATTGATTAAATCCCTGGCTGTTACTTCTCCCTGTTCTTTCTTTTGGGGTGAATTCCTCTGTTTTGTCCTTTTGTTTAGATCACTGTTTTTTGTGTGATTTTTAAGAAAGGCTTTTATATTCCTGCTCCTAAGAGTAATGGCTGTATTAAGAAGATGTCCACAAAGGGGGGGCGGGTTCTATATACACTCTGTTGTTATATTTTGGTTCCTACTGTCAGGTCAGCCCTCTTCAGAGTTTCTTCTCGCCTGCAGTTGGGGGGGTGTTTGGACCTTGTCCACTGTGTAGTATATTTTAACTAGGTGTGCTTTGGTCTCCTTGTTAAAAGAAGCTAGATAAAAGAACGAAAAAGAAAGAAGAAAGAAAGAAAGAAAGAAAGAAAGAAAGAAAGAAAGAAAAAGAAAGAAAGAAGAAAGAAAGAAAGAAAGAAAGAAAGAAAGAAAGAAAGAAAGAAGACAAAGAAGGTAGATCCTATTTCCCCTGGAGCTGACGTTTTGCAGGTCTCTATGATCAGTAGACTTGGTGCATGTGAGGAGTTTGTGCTGGTCTTCTGTGGGAGGAGTTTGCTGTACAGATTCTCAGGTCAACTTGCCCTCTGGAGAGTCACCTGCAGGGTGTAGAAGGGAGGGTTTGGTGTAAATGGCTCTGGTCTCCACTGGGGGCACTGTGTTGTTCACTGAAGTCTGTCAGTGATGATGGGTGAGGGGGAAAATGGCATCACCCTGCTCTCTCATCCCCTGAGGAAGGAGTTCATCCCCATCACTCTTCTCTTCAGAAAGCCCTCACAGAAGGGTGTGTCCCTAGCTTCTGTGAGATCCTTGACTTCACCCGGTGTGTGTCTGAGCTGTCTGCCTGCTAGGCAGCACAGGACTCTTGTGTTTTATCCAGGCATGAGGCTGTGTTTCAAAACTTCAGATTTTATGGACGCACACAACACAGACCCACACTGATCCTCTGGGGGAGGTTCTCTCTGTGCTTTTGCCATTTGTCAGTTTGTGTCACAAAGGTGGTTGAAGCACCTTGCAATGGTTCAGAGTTTATGGTGAAGCACAGCAAAAGGCTGGCACCAATGTTCGCTGCCCTCAGCTTGTGTCTTTGTTCCAATGCTAGGGAATGGGGCAGCACTTTGGTACCATCAGTTCTTTTCTCCCAACTGAGGCCATGGCACCACTTCCAAATGCAGTCCAAGAAGGAGAGCTGTTTTTCCCTATGCAACCCAGGGGATCCTCAGACCATGCTGCCTTCTCCTGGGTCTCTGCCCTCCTTCCTCACAGGAACACTGCTTAGCCCACCAGGCATGACTCTGACAATGGTGTGGACTTCTAAAACATCATACTTTACACCCCACTGCTTATAATAACTTGGAGTAGTCAGCCTCTCTCTTTTTCCCAGTCAATGGTTTTGGGGAAGATATTTTTTTGCACAATCACCTGCCTGCGGCTTCACTCTTTCTCTCCCTCTCTCTCTCTTTCCTCTCTGCATAATCAGGGCTCCCTGCCCTACATAGCACCCACAGTTCTTTTCTTCCCCAAATCAACACTTCACAGCTCTTACCTTCCATGAGATGGCCATTTTTCTACTTTTAGATGTGCAGTTCTGTTCTCTCAGTCCTCAGATCAATATCTTGGGTGTTCAGAATGATTTGATATTTATCTAGCTGTGTTGGAGGGATGAGGCAAACTTAGGGTCCCCCTACTCCTCCATCATCTTAACTGCTCCCCAACAAACATTTGACATTTTAATTATAATGTGTTAGGGTGTATATATCCTTGGGTTCAATTTATTTGGAGCTATCTGGGTTTCCTGGACTTGAATGTTTGTTTCCTTCCTTAGATTAAGTAAGTTTCAGCTATTATTTAAATTAATAAATTTCTTGCCTCTTTTTCTCTTAGCTTTTTTTTCCTGGTACCCCTAGAATGGGGATATTTTTCTGCTTCATATTCTCCTTTTCTTCTTTTCTTTTTTTAAAGTATTTTATTTATTTATTTGACAGAAAGAGAGAGAGAGAGAGAGTTTTATTTATTTATTTGACAGGGAGGGGGGAGATAGAGCAAGCATAAGCCAGGGGAGTGGCAGGCAGGGGAGAAGCAGGCTCCCCGCTGAGCAAGGAGCTCAATGTGGGGCTGAATCCCAGGGCCCCAGGATCATGACCTGAGCTGAAGGCAGCCACTAACCAACTGAGCCACCCAAGGCACCCCTATATTCTCCCTTTCCGCTTAATATTTTCTGCAAGTATTCTGTATGGTATCTTCACTTTTTAACATTAAAGTACAATTGACACACAATATCATACCTGTTTCAGGTTTGCATTGTAATGATTCTATATTTTTATACATTACAAAATGATCCCCCTGGTACATCTACTTATCATCTACTTATCATCTACATATACACTATACAAAGATGTTACAATATTATTGACTATACTTCTTTATGCTGCCCATCTCTGCGACCTATTTATTTTAAAATTAGAAGTTTGGGGACACCTGAGTGGCACAGTCAGTTAAGCATCTGTCTTCAGTTCAGGTCATGATCCCAGGGTCCTGGGATTGAGTCCCACATTGGGCTCCTTGCTCAGTGGGGAGCCTGCATCTCCATCTGCCTGCTGCTCCCCCTGCTTGTGCTCTCTCTCTGACAAGTAAGTAAATAAAATCTTTTTATAAAAGCTAGAAGTTTTTACCTCTTAATGCCCTTTACCTATTTCACCAGTTCCTCCATTTTTCTCTCTTCTGGCAATCACTATTTTGTTCTCTATATCTATGAGTCTCTACCTGTTTTGTTTGCTTATGTCTTTTTTTTTTTAGATTTCTCACGTAAGTAAATTCATATGGCATTTCTCTTTCTCTGATGACTTATTTTACATATCATATCCATTTATATTATTGTAAATGACAAGATTTCATGCTTTCTATGCCTAGGTAATATTTCATTGTATATGTATACCACATCTTCATTATCCATTTATGGATACTTAGGTTGCTTCCATATCTTTGGTATTGTAAATATTCTTCATCAAGCATAGGGGGGCATATTTCTAACTGAACTGCTGTTTTTGTTTTCTTTGGATAAATATTTAAAAGTGGAACTTCTGGATCTTGTGGTAGTTCTATTTTTAATCTTTTGAGGAACCTCCATACTGTTTTCCATATTGGCTGCATTAATTCATATTCGCATCAACAGTGCATGAATAGTGCATCAACAGTTTCTCAACATCCTGATCAAAACTTGCTATTTTATACCCCAAAAAACCTTGCTATTTTATAAAATAATAAGCAATTTGACAACTATGAGGTGATATTGTTGTTTTTATTTTTATTCCCTTGGTGAGTAGTGATGTTGAGCATCTTTTCAGGTGCCTGTCAGCCATCTGTATGCCTCTATGGAAAAATATCTATTCAAAAACCCATTTTTGTTGTGAAAACTGGACAGCAACATGTATAAGAAAGAAAATGGACCACTTTCTTACCCCATAGACAAAATAAATTCAAAATAGATAAAAGACCTAAATGTGAGACAGGAAACCATCAAAATCCTAGAGGAGAACACAGAGTAACCGCTTTGATTTGGGCCATAGCAACTTCTTACTAGAGACATCTCCTGAGACAAGGGAAACAAAAAGAAAAATTAACTATTTGTTCTTCATCAAGATAAAAAGCTTCTGCACAGTGAAGGAAACATCAGCAAAATTAAAAGCCAACCTACAGAATGGGAGAATATATTTGCAAATGACATATCAGATAAAAGGTTAGCATAAAAATTATATAAAGAACTTAAACTCCATACCCCAAAACTAAATTATCCCATTAAAAAATGGGCAGAAGGCATGAATAGACATTTTTCCAAAGAAGACACAGATGGCTAACAGACACATGGAAAGATGCTCAACATCACTCATCATCAGGGAAATGCAAAGTAAAACTACAATGAGATATCACCTCATAACTGTCAGAATGGCTAAAATTAACAACACAGGAAACAACAGGTGCTGGTGAGAATGCAGAGAAAAGGGAACCCTCTTACACTGTTGGTAGGAATGCAAGCTGGTGCAGCCACTCTAGAAAACAGTATGGCAGTCCCTCAAAAAGTTAAAAAGAGAACTACCTTATAATCTGTCAATTGCACTACTAGGTATTTACCCACAGGATATATAAATAATGATTTGAAGGGATACAGGCACCAGGATGTTTATATCAGCATTATCAACAATAGCCAAATTATGGAAAGAGACCAAATAGTCATTGACCAATTAATGGATAAAAGAAGATTTGGTATTAGCATATATACATGGAATATTACTCAGCGATCAAAAAGAATGAAATCTTGCCATTTGCAGTGACATGAATGGAGCTAGAGAGTATTATGCTAAGTGCAATAAGTCAGGCAGAGAAAGACTAATACCATACAACTTCACTCATATGTAGAATTTAAGAAACAAAACAAATGAACATGGGGGAAAAAAGAGAGGCAAACCAAGAAACAGGCTCTTAACTCCTATAGAGAACAAACTGAGGGTTGCTGGAGAGTAGGTGGATGGGGGATGTTTTAAATGGGTTATGGGTATTAAGGAGGGCACTTGTGATGAGCACTGTGTGTTGTATGTAAGTGATGAATCACCAGATTCTACACTTGAAACTAATATTACTAGTATGTTAACAAATTGGAATTTAAATAAAAATTTGAAACTAAAACTATTACTACCCATTTTTTAGTTGAATTACTCTCTTATATTAAGTTGTGTAAATTCTTTAAAAATTTTATAGTAACATCTTATCAGGTATAAGATTTGCAGATATCTTCTTCCATTCATTAGATTGCCTTTTCAATTTTGTTGATGTTTTTCTCAGCTATGCAAAAGGCTTTTAGTTTGAAATAGACCCATTTGTTTATTTAAGCTTTTGTTGCCCTAGTATGAGGAAAGTGATCTAAAATATTTTTATACTTTCATTTTTTTAAAGATTTTATTTATTTATTTGAGAGAGAGAGAGAGAGAGCACGAGCAGAGGGGGAGGAGCAGAGAGCCTGATGTGGGGCTCAATCCCAGGACCCTGGGATCATGACCTGAGCCGAAGGCAGGCGTTCAACCAACTGAGTGACCCAGATGCCCCTAAAAGTATTTTTAAAACCGATGTCCAGGGGAGAGTCCAAGATGGTGGAGGAGTAGGAGACCTTAATTTCATCTGGTCCCAGGAATTCAGTTAGAGAGCTATCAAATCATTCTGAACACCTATGAACTCAACCAGAGATTGAAAAAAAGAATAGCTGCAACTCTACAGATAGAAAAGCAGCCACTTTCTGCAAGGTAGGAGGTGTGGAGAAGTGACTCCAAGGTGATATATAGAAAGATAGACCACGGAGGGAGGGAGCCTTCATCAACCGACTACAGGCAAGTGATATAACAATGGAGCACAAAAAATGGAACTTTTAGAAGTCTGCCCTGGTGAGGGACATTGCTCAGGCTGCTAAGTGGGGACAGAACCCTAGCTGCAGCAGTGTGGTCTCAGGGTCACAGGAGGACTGGGGCTGCTGGAGTGGCAGAGCTCCCAAGCATCAGGGCAGAGAAGCCAGTTGCAAAGAGTGAACCCAGGAGTGGGCTCACAGCTCAGGGTTGCTATAAACCTTGAATTGTGGCACAGTCAGGTGACTGCTCTCTGAGCAGGGGCCCATAAGCAGCAGAGCTGGCAACAACCCCTTTCCTCCCCTGTGAGGAGCAGTGAGAGCATGCCACAGGAGTCTGCAGTGTTTGAAGACAGAAAGAGTTACAGGCCGGGTGAGCACAGTGTGACCAGAGACCAGGGAGACAGTACTGATTGACTGCTTTTCTCTGAGGGCTCACTAAGGAGTGGGGCCCCAAGCTTTCAGCTTCAGGGCTGGAGATTGGGAGGTCACTATTTTCATTCTCATCCTCTAAATCTGCACAGAAAGCCTTGAGGGAAAAAAAGGCACATAAAGCAAACTGGAGCAGATTACTTAACCTGGCCCCCTGGCAAGGGTGGTACAATTTTGCCTGGGGAAAATACACTTGAGAATCAATGCAACAGGCCCCTTCCCCAGAAGATCATCAAGAACAGCCAAAACCAATTTACTGATCAAGGAGAACTGCAAAACTCCAGTGCTAGGGGAATATAGCATACAGAACTCCTGGCTATTTCCCCATGATTCTTCTGTCCTTCAACTTTAACTTTTTTTATTTTTAAAAACTTTTTTCTTTCGTTTTACAACCAATTTCTTCTTTTATCAACTTCTTTTTAAAATCTTTTTTAATTTGCATTTTTACATTGACATTTTATCCCTTCACTGTATTTAATCTTATTTTTGATATATTATTTTTATTCCTTTAAAATTTTGGGATGCAATTTCTTCTAACAAACCAAAATACACCCCAAATCTAGTGTTTGGTTTTGTTCTATTCAACCATCTGATCATATTCTCTCTCTCTCTCTTTTTTCTTCTTCTTCTTCATTTTTTTTGTTTTGTTTTTCTTTTTTGTATTTTTTTGTTAAATTCTTTTTAAATTATCATCTTTACAGTTACATTCTATGCTTTCAATGTATATAATTTTATTTTTGTATATATGTTTTTCTTTCTTTACAATTTTGAGATGTACTATCCACTAACAAACTGACCAAAATGTACTCAAGAGATAGTGTATTGCTCTGTTCTGTTCACCTGTTTATATCCCTTCCTTTGCTGTTGTTTTTTTTCTTCTCTTTTGTTTTTCCTTGTCTTTTAATTTCCATTTTTACAGTTATATTCTAGCCTTTCACTGCATTTAATTTTTTTAATATGTATATAAGTTTTTCTTTCTTTACCATTTTGGGATATAGTTGGCTAAAAAATGGAACAAAATACACACTGAATCCACTGTATTGCTCTATTCGGCTCAACTGTCTGATTATATTCTCTTTCTCCCCCCCCCCTCCAGTTGCGGGTGTCTTATTTCTTTGGTGTATATTTCTCTAGGGTCATTGTTGCCATTGTAATATTTTGTTCACTCAGTCATCAATTATTCTCTGGAGAGAATGACAAGATGGAAAAATTCACCATAAAAAAGAAAACAAGAGGCAGTATTGACTGCCAGGAACCTAATCAATATGGACATTAGTAAGATGTCAGAAGCAGAGTTCAGAATAACAATTATAAAGACATTAGCTGGGCTTGAAAAAAAAAAGCATAGAAGACACTAGAGAATCCCTTTCTGGAGAAATAAAAGAACTAATATCTAACCAAGTCAAAATCAAAAAGACTATTAATGAGATGCAATTAAAAAATGGAGGCTCTAACTGCTAAGATAAATGAGGCAGAAAAATCAATTAGTGATATAGATTACCAAATGATGGAGAATACAGAAGCTGAGAAAAAGAGAGATAAACAACTACCGGATCATGAGGGGAGAATCTGAGACAAAAGTGATCCCATAAAGTGAAACAATATTAAAATAATTGGGATACCAGAAGAAGAGGAAAGAGAGAAGGGAGCAGAAGGTATATTGGAGAAAATTATGGCAGAGTACTTCCTTAATCTGGGGAAGGGAATAGGCATCAAAGCCCAGGAGGCAGAGAGAACCCCCCTCAAAATCAATAAAAGCAGGTCAACACCCTGACATGTAATAGTGAGACTTACAAATCTCAGAGACAAAGAGAATATCCTGAAAGCAGCTCAGGACAAGAGGTCTGTAACCTACAAGGGTAGAAACATTAGATTTGCAGCAGACCTAGCCACAGAGACCTGGCAGGCCAGAAAGGACTGGCCTGATATATTCAGGGTGCTAAATGAGAAAAATATGCAGCCAAGAATACTTTATCCAGCTAGGATGTCATTCAAAATAGAAGGAGTGATAAAAAGCTTCCAGGACAAACAGAAACTAAAAGAATGTGTGATCACCAAACCAGCCCTACAAGAAATATGAAAAGAGCTCCTCTAAGCAAAGAGAGAGCCCAAAAGTAACATAGACCAGAAAGGAACAGAGACAATATACAGTAACAGTTGATTTACAGGCAATACAAAGACACTAAATTCATCTTTCAATAGTTATGCTGAATGTAAATGGGCTAAATGCCCAAATCAAAAGACACAGGTATCAGATTGGATAAAAAAGCAAGACCCATTGATATGCTGTGTGCAAGAGACTCATTTGAGACCCAAAGACACCTCCAGATTGAAAGTTAGGGGGTGGAAAAACATTTATCATGCTAATGGACATCAAAAGAAAGCTGGGGTGGCAATCATTATATCAGACAAATCAGATTTTAAACCAAAGACTGTAATAAGAGATGAAGAAGGGCACTCTATCATAATTGACGGGTCTATACAACAAGAAGGTCTAACAATTGTAAATATTTATGCCCCTAAATTGGGAGCAGCCAATTATCTAAACCAATTAATAACAAAATTAAAGAAACTCATTGATAATAATACAATAAGAGGAGGGGATGTTAACACTCCACTCACAGCAATGGACAGATCATCTAAGCAGATTAACAAGGAAACAAGGGCTTTGAATGACACACTGGACCAGATGGACTTAACATATTTTCAGAGCATTTCATCCTAAAGCAGCAGAATACACATTCTTTTTGAGTGCACATGGGACATTCTCCAAAATACATCACATACTGGGTCACAAACCAGGTCTCAACTAGTACCAAAACATGGGGATCTTTCCCTGCATATTTTCAAACCACAGTGCTTTGAAACTGGAACTCAATCACAAGAGGAATTTTGGAAAGAACTCAAATACATGGAGGCTAAAGTTCATCCTCCTGAAGAATGAATGGGTCAACCAGGAAATTAAAGAAAATTTTAAAAATTCATGGAAACAAATGAAAATGAAAACACATGGGGCGCCTGGATGGCTCAGTCATTAAGCATCTGCCTTTGGCTCAGGATGTGATCCCAGAGTCCTGGGATCGAGCCCCACATTAGGGTCCTCCATGAGGAGGCTGCTTCTTCCTCTCCAACTCCCCCTGCTTTTGTTCCCTCTCTTGCTGGCTGTCTCTCTCTCTCTCTGTCAAATAAATAAATAAAATCTTTAAAAAAAAGAAAATGAAAACACAACTCTTCAAAATCATTGGGCTGCAGCAAAGGCGGTCCTAAGAGTGAAGTATATAGCACTACCATGAAATAAAGAAAGGTCTCAAATACACAACCTAACCTTACAGCGAAAGGAACTGGAGAAAGAACAGCTAATAAAGTCTAAACTCACCAGGAGAAGAGAAATCATAAAGATTAGAGCAGAAATCAATGAAATAGAAACCAAAAGAAGAGTAGAATAGAACAAGGAAACTAAGAGCTGGTTCTTTGAGAGAATTACTAAGATTGATAAACCCCTGGCCAGACATACAAAAAAAAAAAAAAAAAAAGAAAGAAAGAAGAAAGAAAGAAAGAAGAAAGAAAGAAAGAAAGAAAATAAAGAAAAGAAAAGAAAAAAAGAAGGGACCCAAATTAATAAAGTCATGAATGAAAGAGGAAAGATCACAACCAACACCAACGAAATAAAATTATAAGAACATATGAGCAATTATATGCCAACAAATTAGGCAATCTGGAAGAAATGGATGCATTCCTAGAGATGTATAAACTACTGAAACTGAACCAGGAAGAAATAGAAGGCCTAAACAGACCCATAACCAGCAAGTAAATTGAAGCAGTAATCAAAAATCTTCCAACAACAGTCAAGAACTTGTGTTATCCCGGGATGGAGTTAAGATGGTGGAGGAGTAGGGGACCCCTTTTTCAGCCAGTCCACTGAGTTGAGTTGGATAGGTACCAGACCATCCTGAACATCCACGGAATCAGCCTGAACACAGGAAGATACATCCGAATCTCTACAAATGAACATCTCCAGCGCTGAGTATTAAGGTACGAAGCAGGGAGCCATGAAACCGCGCACAGATATTGGAAGATAAATGGAAGGGGGAGGAAGCCACCGCATTCAAGTGCCAGGAAGCGGTATCCACCTGCACGGGGGAGCAGGGGGACTAGCGGACCGGCACCTGCGAAAGAGCAGACTGAGACTGTGAGTGGGGAACAGCCGGGGAACGCGCACTACCAGACTGAAACGGAGCTCCGGTGTGCTCACTGTAACCACACTGAGACCGCAAGCTCCGGGAGCACACGGGGCCCCTGGCGGCTGGCAGCTGGCTGCTGGCAGCTGGAGGTGTTAGAAACACAAAGGACAGAGACGCGCATGCCCTGGAAGTGAGGGCTGGGACATTGGGTGTGGGGCGCACATCCCGGGACGCTGCAGGGTTGAGCAGCACCAACAGAAACAGAGTTAAAGTGGCCAGAACATCAGCAGAGAACAGTCCGTGATCCCTCTGTTCTGAGACAGAGGCTGAGATTCGGCCACTGCTGCTCTGACTCTCAGAAGAGGCACAGCAAACTGCCAGGGAAAGCCACCAGAGAAAAAAAGCCTGGAAATACTGGCTCACAGTGTGCCCATCCCCATCCCCCCTCGCAGGGGACACAGAGACTCTACCCAAACATGGTTGCCTGAGTATCAGTGTGGCGGGCCCCTCCCCCAGTAGGCAGGCTGAAAAATCAAGAAGCCCACACCCCTAAGATCCCTATAAAACAAGGGCACACGGCCTGGGTCCGGTCAATAATTTGGGCTCTGGACAACCCCACAACCTCTCCTCATCAGAATGACGAAAAGGAGAAATCCACCCCCTCCAGCAAAGAAAAGACAAAGAGTCTGTGGCCTCTGCCACAGAACTAATGGATATGGATATAACCAAATTATCAGAAGTGGAATTCAGAGTAACAATGGTCAAGATAGACTTGAAAAAAGTATTCACGAAAACGTTAATGAGAATATAGAATCTCAAAGGGCAGAAATGAGAGCAAATCTGGCAGAAATTAAAAAGACTGGGGGGCCTGGGTGGCACAGCGGTTAAGTGTCTGCCTTCGGCTCAGGGCGTGATCCCAGCGTTACGGGATCGAGCCCCATATCGGGCTCCTCGGCTGTGAGCCTGCTTCTTCCTCTCCTACTCCCCCTGCTTGTGTTCCCTCTCTCACTGGCTGTCTCTATCTCTGTCGAATAAATAAATAAAAATCTAAAAAAAAAAAAGAAGAAATTAAAAAGTCTATGAGCCAAAGGCATTCAAAACTAGAGGCTCTGATGGCCAGGGTGAATGAGGCAGAAGAACGTATCTGCGAATTGGAGGAGGGGTTAGTAGAAGAGAAAGCTAAAATAGAATCTGGGATCAAAAAGATCCATTCTCAAGAATGTAGGTTACGGGAGATTACTGACTCGATGAAACATTCCAATGTCAGAATCGTCGGCATCCCCGAGGGGGTGGAGAAAAGCAGAGGTCTAGAAGAGATATTTGAACAAATTGTAGCTGAAAACTTCCCTAATCTAGCGAGGGAAACAAACATTCATGTACAAGAGGCACAGAGGACCCCTCCCAAGCTCAACAATGACAAACCTACACCACGTCACGTCATAGTGCAATTCGCAAGTATTAGATCCAAGGATACATAATGAAAGCGGCCAGGGCAAACAAAATTTCTCATGCACCAAGGCAAAGGTATCAGAATTACGTCAGACCTGTCTACACAGACCTGGAATGAAAGAAAGGGTGTGGGGGGGGGCATTTTTAAAGCTCTTTCAGAGAAAAACATGCAGCCAAGGATCCTTTATCCAGCAAGCCTGCCATTCAGAATTGAGGGAGAAATAAAGACCTTCCAGAATCACCAGTCATTGACCAATTTCATAACCATGAAACCAGACCTACAGGAGATATTAAGAGGGGGTTCTATAAAGGTAAAAAGGCCCCAATAGTGATACAGAAGAGAAAGTCACAATCGATAGAAACAAAGACTTTACTGGCAACATGGCATCATTAAAATCATATCTCTCAATATTCAATCTCAATGTAAATGGCCTAAATGCTCCCATAAAACGCCACAGGGTTGTAGATTGGATAAAAAGACATGACCCATCCATTTGCTGTCTACAAGAGACTCATTTTGAACCTAAAGATACATTCAGACTGAAAGTAAAGGGATGGAATACCATCTTTCACGCCAATGGACCTCAAAAGAAAGCTGGGGTAGCAATTCTCATATCAGACAGATTGGACTTTAAACTAAAGACTATAGTTAGAGACACAGAAGGGCACTATATTATTCTTAAAGGATGTATCAAACAAGTGGATATGACAATTATAAATAACTATGCCCCCACAGGGCAAGATACAAAAGCCAACTCTTAACCAGAATAAAGAGACATATAGATAAAAATAAGTTAATAATAGGGGACCTCAACACTCCACTATCAAAAATAGACAGAACGCCGATGCAAAAAATCGACAAAGAAACAAGGGCTTTGAATGCCATACTCGACAAGTTGGACCTCATAGATATATATAGAACACTACACCCCAGAACCAAGGAATACTCATTCTATTCTAATGCCCATGGAACATTCTCAAGAATAGACCATGTTCTGGGACACAAAACAGCTCCCAACTGATACCAAAAGACTGAAATTATTCGCTGCATATTCTCAGACTACAACACTTTGAAACTGGAACTCAACCACAAGGAAAAACTTGGAAGAAACTCAAACACTTGGAGACTAAGAACCATCTTGCTCAGGAATAATTTGATAAACCAGGAAATCAAAAATCAATTTAAACAATTTATGGAGACCAACGGGAATGAAAGCACAACAGTCCAAAACCTACGGGATACTGCAAAGGCAGTCCTAAGGGGGAAATACATAGCCATCCAAGCCTCACTCAAAAGAATAGAAAAATCTAAAACGCAGTTTTTATATTCTCACCTCAAGAAGCTGGAACAGCAACAGAGGGACAGGCCTAATCCATGCACGAGGAAGCAGTTGACCAAGATTAGAGCAGAAATCAATGAATTAGAAACCAGGAGCACAGTAGAGCAGATCAACAGATCTAGAAGCTGGTTCGTTGAGAGAATTAATAAAATTGACAGACCACTGGCAAGACTTCTCCAAAAGAATAGAGAAAGGACCCAAATTAATAAAATTATGAATGAAAAAGGAGAGGTCACAACCAACACCAATGAAATTGGAAGGATTATGAGAAACTTTTATCAATAGCTTTAAGCCAATAAATAAAGCAATCTGGAAGACATGGAGGCCTTCCGGGAAACCTATAAACTACCAAGACTGAAACAGGAAGAAATTGATTTTTTAAACAGGTGAATTAATTACAAAGAGATTGAGTCAGTGATAAACAACCTTCCAAAAAACAAAACTCCAGGCCCGGATGGTTTTCCTGGGGAATTCTACCAAACAGTCAAAGAAAAAATAATACCTCTTCTCCTAAAGCTATTTCCAAAGATAGAAACAGAAAGAAAGCTACCAAACTCATTCTATGAGGCCAATATTACCTGATCCCCAAACCAGACAAAGACCCCATCAAAAAGGAGAATTACAGACCGATTTCCCTAATGAATATGGACACCAAAATCCTCCACAAGATCCTGGCTAATAGAATCCAACAGTACATTAAAAGGATTATCCATCACGACCAAGTGGGATTCATCCCTGGGATGCAAGTGTGGTTCAACATTCGCAAATATATCATTGTCTTAGATTTTATCCAGAAAGAAAAATTCAAAAATCATGATTCTCTCAATAGATGCAGAAAAAGCATTTGACAAAATACAGCATCCTTTCCTGATTAAAACCCTTCAGAGTGTAGGGATAGAGGGTACATTCCTCAATCTCATAAAAACCATCTATGAAAAGCCTACAGCAAATATCATTCTCAATGGGGAAAAGCTGGAAGCCTTTCCCGTAAGATCGGGAACACGACAAGGATGCCCACTCTTGCCATTATTACTCAACATAGTACTATAAGTCCTTGGAACAGCAATCAGACAACAAGATGTGAAAAAATGTATCCACATCAGCAAAGAAGAAGTCAAACTGTCTCTCTTCGCAGATGACATGATACTCTATACGGAAAACCCAAAATAATCCACTCCCAAACTATTAGAAGTTATAGAGCAATTCAGTACTGTGGTGGGATACAAAATCAATGCTCAGAAATCATTTGCATTTCTATACACGAATAATGAGACTGAAGAAAGAGAAATTAGGGAATCCATCCCATTTACAATAGCACCAAAAATCATACGTTATCTTGGAATTAACTTAACCAGAGACGTAAATGACCTATATTCTAGAAACTATAAATCACTCTTGAAAGACACTGAAGAAGACGCAAAAAGATGGAAAATATTCCATGCTCATGGATCGGAAGAATTAACATAGTTAAAATGTCCATGCTACCCAGAGCGATCTACACTTTCAATGCTATCCCGATCAAAATACCAATGACATTTTTCAAAGAACTGGAACAAATAGTCCTTAAATTTGTATGGAAATGGAAAAGGCCCCAAATCACCAAGGGACTGTTGAAAAGGAAAAAGAAAGCTGAGGGCATCACGTTGCCAGATTTCGAGCTGTACTACAAAGCTGTGATCACAAACACAGCATGGTACTGGCACAAAAACAGACACATAGACCAAAGGAACAGAATAGAGAACCCAGAAATGGACCCTCGGCTCCTTGGGCAACTAATCTTTGATAAAGCAGGAAAAAACATCCGGTGGAAAAAAGACAGTCTCTTCAATAAATGGTGTTGGGAAAATTGGACAGCTACATGCAAAAGAATGAAACTTGACCACTCTCTCACACCATACAGAAAGATAAACTCTAAATGGATGAAAGACCTCGATGTGAGACAGGAATCCAACAAAATCCTTTGAGGAGATCGTAGGCAGCAACCTCTATGACATCGGCCAAAGCAACCTTTTTTATGACACTTCTCCAAAGGCAAGAGAAACAGAGAAATTGAACTTGTGGGACTTCATCAAGATCAAAAGCTTCTGCACAGCCAAGGAAACAGTCAAAAAAACTAAGAGGCAGCCCACGGAATGGAAGAATATATTTACAAATGACGCTACAGATAAAAGAGTGGTATCCAAGATCTACAAAGAACTTCTTAAACTCAATACAGGTGAAACAAATAAAGAAATCATAAAATGGGCAGAAGATATGAACAGACACTTTTCCAATGAAGACATATAAATGACTAACAGACACATGAAAAAATGTTCAAAATCATTAGCCATCAGGGAAATTCAAATCAAAACCACACTGAGATACCACCTTACGCCAGTTAGAATGGCAAAAATTGACAAGGCAAGAAACAACAAATGCTGGAGAGGATGTGGAGAAAGGGGATCCCTTCTACATTGTTGGTGGGAATACAAGTTGGTACAGCCACTCTGGAAAACAGTGTGGATGTCCCTCAAAAAGTTAAAAAATTGAGCTACCCTATGCTCCAGCCATTGCACTACTGGGTATTTACCCCAAAGTTACAGACATAGTGAAGAGAAGGGCCATATGCACCCCAATGTTCATAGCAGCATTTTGCACAATAGCTAAATCATGGAAAGAACCAAGATGCCCTTCAACAGATGACTGGATTAAGAAGTTGTGGTCCATATATACAATGGAATATTACTCAGCTATCAGAAAGAACGAGTTCTCAACATTTGCTGCAACATGGACGGCACTGGAGGAGATAATGCTAAGTGAAATAAGTCAAGCAGAGAAAGACAATTATCATATGGTTTTTCTCATCTATGGAACATAAGAACTAGGAAGAGCAGTAGGGGAAGAAAGGGATAAAGAAAGGGGGTAATCAGAAGAGGTAATGAAGCATGAGAGACTATGGACTCTGAGAAACAAACTGAGTGGTTCAGAGGGGAGGGGGTTGGGGGAATGGGATAGGCTGGTGATGGGTAGTAAGGAGGGCACATATTGCATGGTGCACTGGGTGTTATACACAACTAATGAGTTATCAAACTTTACATCAGAAACCAGGGATGTACTGTATGGTGTCTAACATAACATAATAAAAAAAACATTAAAAAATAATCTCCCAACAAACAAGAGCCCAGGGCCTGATGGTTTCCAAGGGGAATTCTTCCAAACTTTTAAGGAAGAATACAAATTCTTTTTAAGTAAATATGAAACATACTTCAAGAGAGATGACATGCTAAGCAAAAAATAATTTCTCAATAATATTTCCAAGATTTTAATCATTTCAGCTATATTTTCTGATCACAAGAATAAGAATTTAGAAATTAAGTACAAGAAGAAAAGTGGAACAAAAACTTAAAGAGTACAACAATCTAAATTAACACCTGAATGAACTACAAAAATAAGCAAAACCCAAAGTTAGTAGGAAATAGGAAATAATAAATGTAAGAGCAGAAATAAAGAATATAGAAACTATGATAAATAAATGAATATAAAACTTAGTTCTTCAAAAAGTTAATTAAACCTCAGTGGAATAGAAAAAAAAACCAGACCCATATATATGCTATCTACAGGATACTCACCTCAGACCTAAAAGGACAAACAGACTGAATGTGAAGGGATGGGAAAACATTTAAAGTGCAAAAAGAAGCAGAAAATAAAGCCAAGGTGCTAGTACTTATATAATAAATAGACTTTAAACCAAAAACCATAACAAGACAAAGAAGGACATTATATAATAATAAAGGAGATCAGAGAATATAACAATTATAAATATCTATGCATCCAACATTAACACACCTAAACACACAAAGCAAATATTAACAAACATAAATAAGGAAATGGTAATATAGTAGAAGACCTCAACACCCCCACTTACATCAATGTGTAGATCATAGAGACAGAAAAACAATAAGGAAACAGTCTCCTTGAATGAGTCATTAGACCACATGGACACAACAGATATGTAGAGAACATCCGTCAAAAAAAAAAAAAAAAGAGAATATGCATTATTTTCAAGTACACATGAGGAGCACCTGGGTGTTCAGTCAGTGAAGCATCTAACACTTGATTTCAGCTTGGGTCATGAGGGTCATAAGATTGAGCCCTGCATCAGGCTCCATGGTTGATATTCTCTCCCCCTCTTCTTCTACCCCTCCCCAACTTTCACTCTCTCTCCTTCTGTCCCTATATAATTAAAGTGTGTAAGTACACACGAAACATTCTCCAGAATGAATCACATGTTAGGCAAAAAAAAAAAAAAAAAAAAAAAAAAAAAAAAAAAAAAAAAAAAACAACCAAGGTGAAATTCATTTAAGAAAACTGAAATTAGGGGCGCCTGGGTGGCACAGCGGTTAAGCGTCTGCCTTCAGCCCAGGGCGTGATCCCAGCGTTATGGGATCGAGCCCCACATCAGGCTCCTCTGCTATGAGCCTGCTTCTTCCTCTCCCACTCCCCCTGTTTGTGTTCCGTCTCTTGCTGGCTGTCTCTAACACTGTCGAATAAATAAATAAAATCTTAAAAAAAAAAGAAAACTGAAATTATACCATGTATATTTTCTGACCATGACAGTATGAACTAGAAATTGATCACGAGAGAGAGAAACTGGAAAATATGCAAATGTGTAGAGGGTAAACAGCATGCTATTAAAGAACCAATGGATCAATGAGGAAATCAAAGAAGAAATAAAAAAAATGCAGAGACAAATAAAAATGAAAACTCTAGGTACAAAATATGTAAGAAGTAGTAAAAGCAGTTCTAAGAAGGAAATATAAGTAATACAGTCCTATTTTGTGAAATAACTCAAAAGCTCAAATAAATAATGCAACCATACAATTAAAGGAACTAGAAAAATAAGAAACAAAGTGCTAGGTGAGTAGAAGGAAGAAAATAATAAAGATGAGAGGAAAGACAAACCTATGGAAACCAAGAAAAAGAAAAAACAATGAAAACCGACAGCTGATTCTTAAAAGATATAAATAAAATTGATAAATCTTTAGCCAGAATCTTCAAGAAAAAAAGAGAAAGGAACAAAATAAAATAAGAAAGGAAAGAGAAGTAACAAATGGTACCACAGAAATACAAAGAATTATAAGAGAATACTATGAAAAACTACATGCCAACCAATTGGACAACCTAGAAGAAATGGGTGAATTCATAAGAACACAAGCTCTTCCAAAACTGAATTAGAGAGAAATAGAAAACCTACACAGAACAACTACCAGTAACAGATTGAATAGGTAATTTAAAAATTCCCAACAAACGAAATTTCAGGACAAGATGGATTCACAGTTGAACTCTACCAAAAATTTAAGGAACAAATACCTATATTCTTCAACCTATTTAAGAAATAGAAGAGGAAGGAAAACTTTCAAATACATTCTAAAAGGCCAGCATTAACCTGACACCAAAACCAAAGAAAGACACCACAAAACAAAAACAAAAACGAACACAACTACAGGTCAATATCCCTGATGAACATAGACGCAAAGACCTCAACAAAATATTAGCACACTACATTTCACAGTACATTAAAAGGATTATTCAGCAGAATCATGTGAAATTTATCCTGGGGATACAAGAATGGTTCAATTTTTGCAAATCAGTGTGATACAACACATTAGCAAAATGAAAGATAAAAATTATTGATCATCTCAGTACATGCAGAAAAAGCATTTGAAAAAATTCAACATCTGTCTACAATAAAAAATCTCAACAAAGTGGGTTGAGAGGAAACATACTTCAACAAAATAAAAACCATATATTTAAAAAACCTGTAACGAACATAATACACTATGGTGGAAAAAAAAAGGGAGAATTTTCTCTATGATCAGGAACAAAACAAAGGTGTCCACTCTCACAACTTTAAAAAAAATATTATGTTATGTTAGTCACCATACAGTACATCATTAATTTTTGATGTGGTCTTCTATGATTCATTGTTTGCATACAACACCCAGTGCTCCATGCAATACGTGCCCTCCTTAATATCCATCACCAGCCTATCCCAATACCCCATTCCCCTCCCCTCTGAAACCCTCAGTTTGTTTCCCAGAGTCCACAGTCTCTCGTGGTTCATTACCCCTTCTGTTTACACCACCATCGTTCTTCCCTTCCTTCTCCTACCGATCTCCCTGCTATTTCATATGTTCCACAAATGAGTGAAACCATATGATAATTGTCTTTCTCTGCTTGACTTATTTCACTTGGCATGATCTCCTCAAGTCCTGTCCACATTGCTGCAAATGTTGGCTAATCATTCTTTCTGATGCCTGAGATTGCCTTGTCAATTTTTGCCATTCTACCTGGGGTAAGGTGGTATCCCAATGTGGTATTGATTTGAATTTCCCTGATGGCTAATGATGTTGAACATTTTTTCATATGTCTGTTAGCCATTTGTATGTCTTCATTGGAAAAGTGTCTGTTCATATCTTCTGCCCATTTTTTCATTTGATTATTTGTTTCTCATGTAATGAGTCCTAGCTAATAGGATCCAATAGTACATTAAAATGATTATCCATCATGACCAAGTGGGATTCATCCCAGGGTGCAAGGGTGGTTCAACATTCGCAAATCAATCAGTGTGATAGATCACATTAATAAGAGTAGAGACAAGAACCATATGATCCTCTCAATTGATGCAGAAAAAGCATTGGACAAAATACAGCATCCTTTCCTGATTAAAACCCTTCAGAGTGTAGGGATAGAGGACACATTCCTCAATTTCATAAAAACCATCTATGAAAAGCCTACAGCAAATATCATTCTCAATGGGGAAAAGTTGAGAGCCTTTCCCTTAAGATCAGGAACACGACAAGGATGCCCACTCTCACCACTATTGTTCAACATAGTACTAGAAGTCCTAGCAACAGCAATCAAACAACAAAAAGGGATAAAAGGTATCCAAATTGGCAAAGAAGTCTGTCTTCACAGATGACATGATATTCTATATGGAAAACCCAAAAGACTCCACCACCAAATTACTAGAACTCATATGACAATTCAGTAATGTGGCAGGATACAAAATCAATGCTCAGAAATCAGTTGCATTTCTATACATGAACAATGAGACTGAAGCAAGAGAAATTAGGGAATCAATTCCATTTACAATAACACCAAAAACCATAAGATATCTCGTAATAAACTTACCAGAGAGGTAAAGGATCTATACTCTCGAAACTACAAAACAGTGATGAAAGACATTGAAGAAGACACAAAAAGATGGAAAAACATTCCATGCTCATGGATCGGAAGAATAAACATAGTTAAAATGTCTATGCTACCCACAGCAATCTACACTTTCAATGTTATCCTGATCAAAATACCAATGACATTTTTCAAAGTGTTGGAACAAACAATCCTAAAATTTGTGTGGAACCAGAAAAGGCCCTGAATCACCAAAGAAATGTTGAAAAAGAAAAATAAAGCTGGGGGGCACCACGTTGCCTGATTTCAAGCTGTACTACAAAGCTGTGATCACAAAGACAGCATGGTACTGGCACAAAAATGGACACATAGACCAATGGAGCAGAATAGAGACTCCAGAAGTGGACCCTCAACTTTATGTTCAACTAATCTTTGACAAAGCAGGAAAAAACATCCAGTGGAAAAAAGACAGTCTCTTCAATAAATGGTGCTGGGAAAATTGGACAGCTATATACAGAAGAATGAAACTTGACCACTCTCTCACACCATACGCAATGGTAAACTCCAAATGGATGAAAGACCTCAATGTGAGACAGGAATCCATCAAAATCCTAGAGGAGAACATAGGCTGTAACCTCTTCGATATTGGCCACAGCAACTTCTTTCATTACACGTATCCAAAGGCAAGGGAAACAAAAGAAAAAATGAACTTGTGGAACTTCATTAAGATAAAAAGTTTCTGCACAGCAAAGGAAGCAGTCATCAAAACAGAGAGGCAACTCACAGAATGGGAGAAGATATTTGCAAATGAAGCTACAGATAAAAGGCTGGTATCCAAGATCTATAAAGAACCACTCTCACCACTTTTATTCAAAATAGTGGAAGTGCTAGCCACAGCAATCAGAAAGGAAAAAAAGGAAGTGAGGCATCCATATTGGTAAAGAAGATGTTAAACTGTTGTTATTGGAAGATAACATAACACTATATGTAGAAATCCTAAAAACTCCACAAAAGGTATTGGAATAATAAATGAATTCTGTAAAGTTGCAGGATACAAAATTGATACCCAGAAATTGGTAGTGTTTTCATGCACTAAAAATGAAGAAACAGACAAAGAGACTAAGAAAACAATTTCATTTACAGTTGCACTAAAAAGAGTGAGACACTTAGAAAAAAACTTAACCAAGGAGGTGAAAGCCTGGCATGATGAAAAATATAAAAAAAAATAATTAATGAAATTGAAGATGACACAAAAAAATTGAGAGGAATTCCATGATTATGAATTAGAGGATTCAGTATTGTTAAAATGCACACACTGCCCAAATTAATAAACAAATTCAATGCAATCTCTCTTAAAATACAAATAGCATTTTTTTCACAAAACTAGAATAAATAATACTAAAATTTGCATGGAACCATAAAGGCTCTGAATAGCCAAGGCTATCTTGAGAACAAACGAACATAGTTAAAAGTAGCAAAATTCTGCATTTCAAGACATACTACAAGGCAGTAGTAATAAAAACAATATGGTACTGGCACAAAAACACACACGTAGATCATGAAACAGAACAGAGAGTCCAGTAATAAGCCCACACTTATATTGTCAATTAATTTATGGCACAGAAGGCAAGAACATACAACAAGGAAAAGACAGCCTTTTCAATCAATGGTGTTGGGAAAACTGGACAGAAAAAAGCAAAACAATGAAATTGGACGACTTTATATCATCATTTACCAAAATAAACTGAAAATGGATTAAAGACCTAAGTGCTACACCTGAAACCATAAAAATCCTATAAATGAACACATGTAGAAATTTCTCTGACATTAGCCTTACCAATATTTTTGAAGATATGACCCCTATGGAAAGGAAACTAAAGGAAAAATAAACTGTTAGGACTACAACAAAATTAAAAGATTTTACACAGCAAAGGAAGCCATCAACAAAACAAAAAGATAACTGACTGAATTGGGGAAGGTATTTGAAAATGATACATTTGACAAGAGGTTACTACCATATATATGGTAGTAACTCTCTCTCTTTCTCTCTCTCTCTCTCTCTCTCTCTCTCTCTATATATATATATATATATATATATATGGCATAATATATATAGCACATATATATAACCATATATATCATATATATACCATATATATATCTAAATATATATCATATATATATATACAGTATATATATATATATATATATATATATGTTACTTATACATATGTCACTACTATATATATATATATTTTTTTGGTGGTGGTGAGATTATATATATCTATATATCTGTATATATAGATATAGATATCTGTGGAAAAACTAGATCATATGGTATATATATATCTTAACACCAACAAAATAAATAAATAATCTGACTTAAGAAATGGGCAGAGGACCTGAATAGACATTTAAAAAAATACAGATGGCCAAAAGACACCTGAAAAGATGCTCAACATCCTTAATCATCAGGGAAATGGAAATCAAAACACAATGAGATCTCACCTTACACCTGTCAGGATGGCTAAAATTAAAAAGACAAGGAATAGTAAATATTGGTGAGGACTAGGAGATAACACTCATGCACTATTGGTGAGAATGTAAGGGACTTCAACACTCCACGCACAGTGATGGACAGATTGTGTGAGCAAAAGATCAACAGGGAAACAAGGGCTTTGAAAGACACACTGACCAGATGGACTTCACAGATATATTTAGGGAATTTCATCCTAAAGCAGCAGAATACACATTCTGTTCAAGTACACATGGACCATACTGCAGAATAGATCACATACTGAGTCACAAATCAGGTTTCAACTGGTACCAAAAGACTGGGATGATCCCCTGCATATTCTCAGACCACAATGCTTTGAAACTTGAACTCAATCACAAGAAGAAATTTGGAAGGAATTCAAACATTTGGAGGTTAAAGATCATCCTACTAAAGAATGAATGGGTCAACCAGAAAATTAAAGAAAAATTAAGAAAAAAATCATGGAAATAAATGAAAATGAAAACACAACTATTCAAAACCTTTCAGGTACAGCAGAGGCAGTCCTAAGAGGAAAGTACATACAGCAAGCCGTTCTCAAAAAACCAGAAAAATTTCAAATACACAAGCTAACCTTACACCTAAAGGAGCTGGGAAAAAAAAAAAAAAACCTAAAACCTAAACCACGCAAGAGAAAGGAAATAATAAAGATGAGAGCAGAAATCAAGGATACAGAAAAAAAAAAAAAACAGTAGAACAGATCAAGGAAACTAGGAGCAGTTTCTTTGAAAGAATTAACAAGAGCAATAAACCCTAACCAGACTTATCAAAAAGAAAAGAGAAAGAACCCAAATAAAGAAAATCATGAATTAAAAAGGAGAGATCACAACCAAAACTGCAGATATACAATTATAAGAAAATATTATGAGCAATTACATGTTAACAAATTAGGCAATCTTGAAGAAATGGATAAATCCCTAGAAACATATTACATACCAAAACTGAAACAGGAAAAAATAGAAAACCTGAACAGGTCCATACCCAGCAAGGAAATTGAATTAGTAATCAAAAATCCCCCAGAACAAGAGTTCAGGGCCAGATGGCCTTCCAGCAGAATTTTACCAAACATTTAAAGAAGAATTAATACCTATTCTTCTGAAACTTATTCCAAAAAAATAGAAATGGAAGGAGAACATCCAAAAACATTTGATGAGGTCAGCATTAACTTGATCCCCAAACCAGACTCCACTAAAAAGCAGAATTGCAGAGCAGTATCCCTGATGAACATGGATATAAAAAATCTCATCAAGATACTAGCTCATAGGATCCAACATTATGTTAAAAGGATTGTTCACCACAACAAAAGCAGATTTATTCCTGGACTCCAGGGGTGGTTTAACATCCTAAAATTAGTCAGTGAGATGCATCACATTGATAAAAGATAGGACAAGAGACATATGATCCTCTAAATAAAAGAAGAAAAATATTGACAAAATACAGCATACTTTCTTGATAAAAACTCTCTGCCATGCAGGGATAGAGGGAACATACCTCAATATTGTAAAAGTCATCTACAAGAAACTCACAGTGAATATCATTCTCAATGGGGAAAAACTGAGTGCTTTTCTGCTAAGGTCAGGAATACAGCAGGGATGTCCACTCTCACCACTGTTGTTCAACATAGTACTGGAAGTCCTAGCCTCAGCAGTCAGAAAACAAAAATAAATAAGAGGCATCCAAATTATCAAAGAAGTCAAGCTTTCACTCTTTGCAGATGACATGGCACTCTACTTAGAAAACCAAAAAGACTCCACCCAAAAATTGCTAGAATTGATGCAGGAATTTAGTAAAATTGCTGGATATAAAATCAAAGGACAGAGTTCAGTTGCATTTTTACACACTAAAAATGAGGTGGAAAAAAAGTGAAATCAAGGAAACAATCCCATTCACAATTACACAAAAATTCATAAGGAATGTTGAAAAAGAAAACCAAAGATGGGGGCACCACAATTCTAGACTTTAAGCTGTATTACCAAGCTGTAATCATTAAGACAGTATGGTACTGGCACAAAGACAGACACATAGATCAATGGAACAGAATAGAGAACCCAGAAATGGACCCTCAACTCTATGGTACACTAATCTTTGACAAAGCAGGAAAGAATATCCAAGGGGAAAAAGACATTCTCTTCAACAAGTAGTGTTGGGAAAATTGGACAGCCACATGCAAAAGAATGAAAACTGGACCGTTTTCTTACACCAACATAAAAATAAACTTGAAATGTATGAAAGACCTAAATGTGAGACAGGAATCCATCGAAATCCTGGAGAAGAACACAGGCAGCAACCTCTTTGACTTCAGCCAAAGCAACTTCTTGCTAGTCACGTCTCCAGAGGAAAGGGAAACAAAAGCAAAAATAAACTGTTGGGACTTGATCAGGAGAAAACTCTTTTTGCACAGCAAAGGAAACAATCAACAAAACTAAAAGGCCACCTATGGAATGGGAGAAGATATTTGCAAATGGCATAACAGTAAAGGGCCAAGATCTGTAAAGAATTTATCAAACTCAATGCCCAAAAACAAAATATCTAGTTAAGAAATGGGCAGAAGACATGATCAGACATGTTTCCAAAGAATACATGCAGATAGCTAAAGACACATGAAAAAATGCTCAACATCCCTTGGCATCAGAAAAATCCAAATCAAACACAACAAAATACCACCTCACACAGGTCAGAATGGTAAAATTAACAACTCAGGAAATAACAGATGTTGGTGAGGATGCAGAGAAAGGGGAATCTTCTTACACTGTTTTTGGAGTGCAAACTGGTCCAGTCACTCTGGAAAACAATATGGAGTTTCCTCAAAAAGTTAAAAATAGAGCTACCCTCCAACTCAGCCATTGAACTATTATGTATTTATCCAAAGGAAACAAAAATAATGATTTGAAGGGACACATGCACCCCAGTGCTTATAGCAACAACATCCACAATTGCCAATTTATGGAAAGAGTCTAGATGTTCATTGATGGATGAATGGATAAAGAAGGTGTGATGTATATATACAATGGAGTATTACTCAGCCATCAAAAAATGAATTCTTGTCATTTGCAATGATGTGGATTGAATAAGAGTGTATTATGCTAAGCAAAATAAGTCCATCAGAAAAAGACAAATACCATATGATTTCACTCACGTGGAATTTAAGAAACAAAACTGATGAACATAGGGAAAGGGAATGATAAGATAAAAACAGAAAGAGGCAAACCATAAGATGACTGGATTAAGAAGATGTGGTCCATATATACAATGCAGTATTACTCAACCATCAGAAAGAACGATTACCCAACATTTGCAGCAACATGGACGGGACTGGAGGAGATCATGCTAAGTGAAATAAGTCAAGCAGAGAAAGACAATTATCATACGGTTTCACTCATTTATGGAACACAAGAAATAGCAGGATGATCTGTAGGAGAAGGAAGGGAAGAATGAAGGGGGGGCTAAACAGAAGGGGGAATGAACCATGAGAGACTATGGACTCTGGGAAACAAACTGAGGGCTTCAGAGGGGAGGGGGATGGGGGATTAGGATTGGCCGGTGATGGGTATTAAGGAGGGCACATATTGCATGGTGCACTGGGTGTTATACGCAAACAATGAATCATGGAACACTACATCAAAAACTAAGGATATACTGTATGGTGACTAACATAACATAATAAAAATTATTATAAAAAAAGAGACTCTTAACTCTAGGGAACAAACAGAGGGTTGCTTGAGGGGAGGTGGGTAGGGGGATAGGATTTTTGGGTAATGGTCATTTAGGAGGGCACTTGTTGTAATGAGCACTGGGTGTTATATGCAACTGATGGATCACTAAACCCTACCCTGAAACAAAGAATACACTATATGTAACTAACTTGAATTTAAATTTTAAAAAGTTATGTCATAAGGAATATAGCCAATGATACTGTAATAATATTGTGTGGTAACATGGTAGCTGCATCTGTGGTGAGCATAGCATAATGCATAAAGAAGTTGAATTACTATGTTGTACATCTGAAAATAATGCCATTGTTTATCAACTGTATTCAAATAAAAATTGTTATAAAATAAATCTATTTCAGATTTTTACTAACTTAATTTCAGTTACATATAGAAATGATATTGTTATATACATGCATTCTATACTTAAACTATTTGGGGGTATAATTGTTTTATATATTATAATACCACTAATATAATGAGAAAAAAATCAGTAAACCTCTAACTAGACTCGTCAAGAAAAAAGGAGGGCTCAAATAAGTAAATCAGAAGTGAAAAATTAACAGTACAACTCATCCTATAGTAATACATCAAATCAGAACAGCATTACAAGCAATTACACTCTTAAAAATTGTACAACAGCTGAAATGGATAAATTCCTAAAAACACAAAGCCTTCTAAGACTGAATCACAAAGGAATAGAAAATCTGTATAGGTTGTTTACCAATAATGAAATTGAATCAATAATTTAAAACTTCCAAGAATCTAAATTGCAAGATGAAATGAATTCACAGGTAATTTTAAAAATTTTTAAAATTCATTTATTTGAGAGAGAGATAGTGAGAAAGAACACGAGTGGGGAGGAGAGGGAGAAGCAGGCTCCCTGAGAACAGGGAGCCCAACGAGGTACTCGATTCCAGGACCCTGGAATCACGACATGAGCCAAAGGCAGACACTTAACCAACCAAGCCACTCAGGCACCCATTCACAGGTAAATTTTACCGAACTTTTAAAGAAGAGTTAGTATCTGTTTTCTTAAAAATTTCCAAACAACTGACGAGGATAGAAAGCTTCCAAACTCATTTTATGGGGCCATTATTACTCTGATACCAAAACGAGAAAAAGATGACACAAAAAGGAAATCCATAGGCCAATACCCCTGGTTAAGATAAATGCAAACATCCTTAACAAAATATTTGCAAAATGAATTCAACAGTAAATTAAAAGAATCATATATTATGATCAAGTGGGATTTATTCTAGGAATGTACAGGTAGTTCAACAACCACAATTCAAACATAATACACCACATTGTCAAAAGGATCATTTGAAAATGTGCAGAAAGACACCTGACCACTTTCAACATCATTTATGACAAAACTCTCAATAAGTGAATAAAGAGGGGATGAAGCTCAACATAATAAGGACCGTATAACAGAAACCAACAGTTAACATCAAATTAAGCTGTTAAACGGTGAAAACTTTTCCTCTAAGATTAGGAAAATACAAGGATGACCACTCTATCCACTTTTATTCCACGTATTGTGGAAGTACTTTCCTCAGCAATTAGGCAACAAAAATAAATAAAAGTTATCCAGATTGGAAAGAAAGAATTAAAATTGCCAGTATTTGGAGATAGTATAAAAAAAACCATAGAGAGTACTCTAAAAAATTATAAGTAATAATAAATTTAGTAAAGCTGCAGGATACAAAACTAACATACAAAAATTAGATGTGTTTCTATACACTACTAATGGTCTATCAGAAATTAAGAAAGTGGGGTGGGTGCCTGGATGGCTCAGTCCATTAAGTGTCTGCCTTCAGCTCAGGTCGTGATACCCGGGTCCTGGGATTGAGCGCCATATTCGGCTCTCTGCTCCGCAGACAGCCTGCTTCTCCCTCTCTCTCTTCAACTCCCGCTCTTGTACTCTCTCTCTGTCAAATAAATAAATAAATTCTTAAAAAAAAGAAAATAAGAAAGCAATGCCATTTACAATTGAATCAAAAGAATAAATACATAATCTAGGAATTAATTTTACCAAAAAAGCTGAAAGACGTGTACTCTGAAAACTAAAAGACCTTGAAGAAAGAAATCAAGAAGGCACACAAAAAAATAGAAAGATATACTGTGTCCATGGACTAGAAATATTAATATTGGTAAAATGTCCTGAATATGCAGAACAACCTACTGATTCCAAGCAGTCCCCGTTACACACCAATGTCATTTTGCACATATACAAAGAATCCTAAAATTTGTTTGAAACCATAAAAGAAACCAAGTACCCAATGCAGTTTGAAGACAAAAATAACAAAGATGGATATATCATGCTTCTAGATTTCAACACACATTTTGAAGCTATGCTAATCAAAACAGTATGGTGTTGACACAGAAAAAACCACATAGATCAATCAAATAGAAAAGAGACCCCAGAAATAAACCAATGTATATATGGTCAATTATTCTATGCAAAGGAGGCAAGAATATACAATGGGGAAAAGACGGTCCCTTCAATAAATGATATTGGGAAAACTGAACAGCTACATGCAAAAGAATGAAGCCAGACCACTACTAAATGAATGAATGAATGAATCAATCAATCAGTCAATACTGATTAGAAACTTAAATGTGGGATCTAAAAGCATAAGCTGCCTAGAAGAAAATATAAAAAGGAAGCTCTTGGATATAAGGTTTTTTAAAATTTAAATTCAATTAATTAACATATAATGTATTTTTTTCAGGGGTATAGGTCTGTGATTCATCAGTGTTATATAATACCCAGTGCTCACTCATTACAATACATACCCTCCACAATGTCCATCACTCAGTTACCTCATCCCTCCACCCCCCTCCCCTCCAGCAACCCTCAGTTTGTTTCCTATCATTAAGAGTCTCTTATGGTTTGTCTCCCTCTCTGGTTTCATGTTCTTTCATTTTTTCCTCTCTGCCCCTATGATCCTCTGCCTTGTTTTTTAATTCCACGTATCAGTGAGATCATATGATAATTGTCTTTCTCTGATTGATTTATTTTGCTTAACATAATACCCTCTAGTTTGATATACATCATTGCAAATGATAAGATTTCATATTTTGATGGCTGTGTAATATGCCATTGTGTATATATACACTACATCTTCTTTACCCATTTATCTGTTGATGGACATCTTGGCTCTTTCGATAGTTTGGCTATTGTGGACATTGCTGTTATAAACATTGAAGTGTTGCCCCTTCGGATCACTATATTTGTATCCTTGGGGTAAATGCCCAGTAGTGCAGCCACTCTGGAAAACAGTATGGAGGTTCCTCAAAAAGTTAAAAATAGAGCTACCATACAACCCAGCAATTGCACTACTGAACATTTACCCCAAAGATGCAGATGTAGTGATCCAAAGGGGCACCTACACCACAATGTTTATAACAGCAATGTCCACAATAGCCAAACTATGGATAGAGCCGAGATGCCCAATGACAGATGAATGGATAAAGAAAATGTAGTGTGTATATATATTTACAATGGCATATAACACAACCATCAAAATATGAAACCTTATCATTTGTAATGATGTGGATTGAACTAGAGGGTATTATGTTAAGCAAAATTAATCAATCAGAGAAAGACAATTATCATATGATCTCACTGATATGTGGAATTAAAAAACAAGGCAGAGGATCATAGGGGCAGAGAGGAAAAAATGAAAGAACATGAAACCAGAGAGGGAGACAAACCATAAGAGACTCTTAATTATAGGAAACAAACTGAGGGTTGCTGGAGGGGAGTGGTTTGGAGGGATAGAGTACCTGCGTGATGGATATTAAGGAGGGCATATGACATAGTGAACACTGGGTATTATTACAAGACTGATGAATCACTGACCTCTCTCAGAAACAAGTAATATATTATGTTAATTAATTGAATTTAAATAAAATGCTTTTTTTTAAAAGATAGAACCAAAGGGGGAAAAAAAGAATTTGTATTCTGTGATTTTTGAAACAAATGTTCTTTATATACCTATTAAGTCCCTACGGTCCAATGTGTCATTTCAGGCCAATGTTTTCTTATTGATTTAAACTCTGGATTAACTGTACATTGATGTAAATGTATTAACATCTCTTGTTATTGTATCACTATAATTTCTCTCTCCAACTCTGTTAATATATGATTTAATTGTTTAGGTGCCCCTATGTTGAGTGCATAAATATTCATGAATATTTTATATTTTTCTTGAATTGACTCTTTTATCATTACATAATGTCCTTCTGGTTTGTTTTGTAAGTTTTTATTTAAATTCCAATTAGTAAACATAGAGTGTAATATTACTTTCAGGTGTACAATTTGGGGATTCTACACATACATGCAACACTTGGTGCTCAGCACAAGTGCACTCCTTAATCCACATCACTTATTTAAACCAAACCCACCCCACCTCCTTTTTGCGAACCATCAATTTGGACTCTATAGTTAAAGTCTGTTTCTTGGTTTGCCTGTCTCTCTCTTTTGTTCCTTGTGTTCCCTTTGTTTTGTTTCTTCAATTCCACATATGAATGAAATAATATGGTGTTTTTCTTTCTCTGACTGACTTCTTGCACTTAACATGATACTCTCTAGCTCCATCCACGTCATTGCAAATGGCAAGATTGCCTTCTTTTTTATGGCTAAGTAATATTTCAGTGTGTGTGTGTGTGTGTATAATTTTTCTTTATCCATTCATCAGTCCATGGACACGGAGGCTGTCTGGAAAATTTGGCTATTGTAGATAATGCTGCTGTAAACATCGAGGTGCATGTATCACTTTGAATTAGTATTTTTTATTCTTTGGGTAAATTCATAATAGTGAAATCACTGATTTTTGGGGTAGTTCTATTTTTAACTTCTTGAGGAACCTCCATAGTGTTTTCCAGAGTGGCTGCACCAGTTTGCATTCCCATCAATAGTTCAAGAGAGTTCTGCTTTTTCCATATCTCCACCAATACCTGTTGTTTCTTGTGCTGTCCATTTTAGCCATTCTGACACGTGTGAGGTGATTATCTTCCTGTAGTTTTGATTTGTATTTCCCTGATGATGAGTGATGTTGAGCATCTTTTCATGTATCTGTTGGCCATTTGTATGTATTCCTTGGGAACATGTCTATTCATGTCTTCTGCCCATTTTTTATTTGGTTTATTCATTTGTTGGTCTTGATTTTTATAAGTTCTTTATATAATTTAGATACTAACCCTTTATCAGATATGTCATTTGCAGCTATCTTCTCCAATTCTGTAGGTTGCATTTTAGTTTTCTTGGTTGTTTCCTTTGCTGTGCAGAATCTTTTTATTTTGATGAATTTCCAATAGCTTATTTTTGCTTTTGTTTCCCTTGCCTCAGGAGACATATCTAGAAAGGAGTTACTATGGCAGAGTCAAAGAGATTACTGCCTGTGTTCTTCTCTAGGATTTTTATGGTTTCCTGTCTCACATTTAGGTCTTTCATTGATTTTTAATTCATTTTTGTGTGCGGTGTAAGAAAGTTGTCCAGGTTCATTCTTTTGTATGTTGCTGTCCAGTTTTCCCAACACTATTTGTTGAAGAGACTATCTTTTTCCACCGGATATTCTTTCATGTTTTGTTGAAGATTAATTGATAATATGGTTTTGGGTTTATTCCTGGGTTTTCTATTCTGTTCTACTCATCTTTGTGTGTATTTTGTGCCAGTACCATACTGTCTTGATCATTACAGTTTTGAAATATAACTTGTAGTATGGAATTCTGATGTCTACAGGTTTGCTTTTCTGTTTCAAGGTTGCTTTGGCTATTCAGGGTCTTTTGTGGTTCCATACAAATTTTAGGATGTTTTTTCCATCTCTGTGAAAAAATGGTGATGGTATTTTGATAAGAATTGCATTAAATGTATAGATAGCATTAGGTAGTATAGATGTTTTAACAAAATTTATTTTTTCAATCCATGAGCATCAAATGTCTTTCCATTTCTTTTTGTTATCTTCAATTTCTTTCATCAGTGTTTCATAGTTTTCAGAGTAGAGGTCTTTCACTCCTTTGATTAGGTTTGTTCCTAGGTACCTCATGGTTTTTGGTGCAATTGTAAATGGGATTGATTCCTTAATATCCTTTCTGCTGCTTCCTTATTGTGGTATAGAAATGCAACAGATTTCTGTATTCAATTTTATATACTGTGACTTTATTGAATCCATGCATTAGCTCTAGCAATTTTTTGATGGAGTATTTGGGTTCTATATAGAGTAGCATGTCATCTGCAAGTAGTGACAGTTTTACTTCTTCCTTGCTTACATGGATGCCTTTTATTTCTGTTGTCTGATTGTTGTGGCTAGGACTTCCAGTACTGTGTTAAATAACCATGGTACAGTGGACATCCCCATTCTATTTTTCCCCACTGAGGATGATATTAGCTCTGGGTTTTTGATATGTGGCCTTTATGATATTGAGGTGTGTTCCCTCTAAACCTATTTTGTCAAGAGGTTTTTTTTTTTTATCATGAATGGATGTTGTATGTTGTCAAATGCTTTTCTGTATGTATTGAAATGGTCATGTGGTTCTTACCCTTTCTTTTATTAATGTGGTATTTCTCATTGATGAATTTGTGAATTTTGAATTACCCTTGTAACCCAGGAATAAATCTGACTCGATCATGGTGAATAATTCCTTTAATGTATTGTTGGATTAAGTAAATATCCAAGGATCATTTGAGCCTTGTTATTCTATCCTTAGAAAGAGCCCTGAGTCCCTCTTGCTTATACACTCAGTCCCCTTTCAAATACCTATTGGTCCCTAGATAGTTATCTGGTCCTAGGTCTTTCTTTCATTCACTGTTCTCTTATTCCTTTATTTATAGTTTTTAATTTCTCCTTCTCTTCATTTCCCTCCCATTCCCCAATCATGAATTAGGGGTGAGAATGGGTGGCAAACGGCATTTCCTTTATGTGACTGTACAACAGAGTGGCCTAATTCTACCATTTGGTATGGAGCTTTATAGTTTGCAAAGCACTACCACATGTATGGATCTGTTCAAGAGAGATTTAATGAGCCCTCTTCTCTGTTGGGCACATGATCTTGTGGCATCCTCACAACCCTGTAAGGTAGGTTGATGGAGCCCAAAGCCCAGCTGGGGATGCTGGACTCAGCTCACTGGTTCATGAGCAGTGTCAGAGAGGATTGGGCTGCATCACCTGGCTCCCTCCAGTTTCATCGGCTGGCTCCCAGATCTGTCCCTAAGGAGGATGCTATGCTTCTCCCAAAGGTGGGAGAAAAAGAATAGAGAGGCTTAGAGGTAAACTGGTTCACAACCACCCACCAGTTGTTTTTCTGTCCCTAGAAAGAACTGTGAGTCTCTTTTGTCTGTACCTCTACCCCACCACCCCCAAATGCCTATTGGTCCCTGAAGAGTCACCTGACACTAGGTCCCTCTTACTGGAGGTAGGATGGCTTCTTCCAAACAGAGAGCAGCCAAGCACCCTCTGTGGCTTGCTTCCAGCTTTGTGGCCTGGACAAAGAGGGTGATTTTGAAGTCTCTTGTCCATGGGCACAGAGTTGGAAGCCAGGATGGTTCCAGGATAGCAAATTTGCAGGCCCTCAAACCATTTACACCACAAAAAATATCTCCTACAGAAATGTAAGGGACTGAGTCCTTACACTGGGGTTGGGAAAAGGGAACTGCCCACTGTCTTTCAGGGCCTTACCCTAACTGCTCCCATCTCCTACCCCACCTTCCTCTCAATCCCCATATCTCCCATGTTGAAATCACCTTAAAAGAAAAGAAAAACAAAAATTAAAAATCAAAATATGCAGAAAAGAACAAGTAACTACATTTCAGGTGGTTATCAAACTAAGGGGGAGAAAGTTAGACATCTACTGGTGTCCATACTTTCATCCATATGTTCCATCTACCCCTTGTAATTCTTAGTGGCAACATAAATGTACCTGTGCTAAATTTCATACTCAAATTATGCCCTGTCCCCAGCCACACTCTTCGTTTATGTTGATTTTCATTTCTTAGACTTAAGAATGAATATTTGGCCTGTGCTTTTTTGGTTCACAAAGACAATGCTTTGTCTCATTTGATCCTCATGAGACCTTGTAAGGCAATCAGGTGGGAGTGATCAGACCCATATTACAGATGAATAAATTGTGACAGAGAGGGGAAGCAATTTATCTAAGGGCACAGCCATGTCCTCTTCTTTCTTAATAAAGTCATTTCTACTGAAGTATCTAGGACTCATAGGGTTAAGAGCAGTGAAAACTTCATCTGCTTGGATGGCTGGTCTACCATTGGCCTTTTGTTACATCCAGTGAAAAGACAAAAAAAAAATCTGTGAGCAGGTGAATGGAAACGGCTGAGAGAAGGTGGAAGGAAGGGAATTTCTGGGGGGGATGGTCCTGAAGAATGGCCTTTGCCATCATAAGAAAGCAAGCAGAAAGGAATAACACCACTCCATATGCACTATGGCAGAGGTTCCAGCACAAATGGGCTGATGCCAATACTTCCTGCTTCGAACTTGGTGGAGATAAGACTTTCTGCATTCAAAGCAATTTTAACAACAAGTCTATCTCCCTACCACCCACTCTGATCACCTTGACAGGAGCTTCCCTTGGACCATGGAGTTAGGTCTCCTCCAGGGAGAAAGCGGGACAGGGAATGTGGTGGCCAGTAGAGGACATAGCCTTTGCCTCCACAGAATAACAGCTACTATATATTGAGCCCCTACTCTGTGTCAGGTATTGTGTTGTATATTTTGCCTCTCCAACTCCCAAAACTGAGAAAAGGAAAGCTAGGGTCATCAGCTCAAGTTTACAGATAGGGGTAAAACAGAATCACATAGTAAGTTGTTCAAGAGCCAAAGTAAGAACTAAGCTTCCTAGGATTCTAGTTAATCCTAGACATTTTCAAGGATCCAGTCTCTAAACTTAGAATTTGTTGCTACTCCTAGATCCACTATATCAAGTAAACAGTTATAGTGTCCCTAATAAGAATATCTTCTCCAGTGATGTGTGTGTGTGTGTGTGTGTGTGTGTGTGTCTACCAACACTGATGCACACACAGACCCTTTCTGTAGTATTTAGGGAAATTAGAATAAATAAATTTTGTCCCATATCAGTTTAGTCTTTGAAAGTTTGTTTTCATTCATGCCAAAGTTAAAACTACAATGTTAAGTATACTAGTTTTAGGTGAAATATGAACACATGGACTTGTGCAACTGACTTGTGCAAATGATCACAGCCACAGATACATCCATGAACATACACACCACCACTCACACACATAATTACGTAGAAGTCACATCATTGCAAGAAAGGTAAGTATTTGCCTTTCTTTTGTGTGTGTGTGTGTGTGTGTGTGTGTGTAAATTATTTTTTAATTCCTTAATTTTTCTCCTTACTAAAAATTGTGATAAATGCACTTAACATAAGGTTTACCATTTTAAACATTTTTAAGTGTACAGTTTGATGGCATTTATTTTCTATTATAATAATTTTTTTTATTATGTTAGTCACCATATACCGATTTGCCTTTCTATTCCTGTTCCCAGGGTAGAGGATTGCTGAGGTGACATGCACAATGGACCAGAACTCAGGGCCTAGAGGAGATTCTGAAAAAGCAGTATCTGTAAGTAGATCCCCTTTACACAAACTACCCCCTTCTCCTAAAAACAAAAAACAAAACAAACAAAATGAAAAAGACCAACCCCCCCCCCAGAAACTTCAGTTTTACTGTTTATTTGCTTGTCCAACTCCTAAGCCTTCTCTGGTAAAGAAAGCTATGTAGGCAGCCCACAGTATCATAACTCCAGAGAAAAAGGAACTTGTTTCCAGGGAGAAAAATCCAGTCCAGGCCAAGGTAAATGATAAAATGGGTGTGTGTTTGTTGCGGGCGGCGGCGGGGGGGGGGGGGGGGGCTTCTTTTAAACTCTATCTTCCATAACAAAAGCTTCAGATAATCAAGTGTGGCTTGGAGCACTGTGTGGTAGGTGAAGAATAAAATAGTATGAGTGTTTACCTTGGCTTTTTTATCCTTTCACTCCTGTTTGACATAGCTGTTTTAGTGCTGGCTTCAGGAGGAGGGCTTTGGAGGGGAGAGAGGTGCAGAGTTAACTGTCTGTGATGCAGGTCTTACATGAGCTGAGTGTGCTTTAGTACATCTAAGTCAAAATGAAGACATTGTCTATATTCCTCCTCCTTGGGTCCCCTTCCACCTGGCCCCACTCCTCTTTCCCCATTCCAATCTCTCTCAAACTATTATTCATACCAGATACCAGATACCAGATACCAGACACCTGATCTGATAGGTATCTGGTAGATTCATTCTTTTGATTAAAGATAGCCCTCTCCTGAGGGCCTCTTTTCCGGGGTACTCCACCTGGGAAGGCAAACACACTAGGTGGCTAACATTTCAGTGTGAATGAATCATTCCAATACTGGAGAGGCCTCAGAGTTGCACATAGGGTTGTGTGGGAAGAGTGGTACTGGGAAGGAAAGGCATGGTGGCACAGGTTCCTCACACTACTCTGCCACTAACAGGGTAACTGAAAAAAATCTTTTCTTCTTTCCACGTCTCAGTTTCCTTTGAAAAATGAAGACAGTCTAGTTTTCTTCCAGCTTTGACATCCATGAAGCTGTTGTTTGGACTCCCTGTAACTAAATGTAGGATGGGTAGGGGGAGGAAGTAGGGAGAGATTGAAGACTAAATATTAATTACTCTTTCCATTTAGGAAGGTTGGGTGGGGTCTACTTTATCCTTGGGATATTTTCCTTGGGAGGTAAAAGTGGGGAGAGGGGTGGTTTGTTTCTCCACCTCCATGAATCTATGGGTAGAGCAGGCATTTGTCATCTCAGCTGAGGGGGTGGAAAAGAAAAAGATATCTGGGGCACAGGGTGTTGTCTGTGTTTGGACCTGGTTGGAACTGAGAAAATATAAGGACACATTCATGGGGCAAGGTGGGCACCCTTGCTTATTAGTGGCAAAATTGTGTGCCCGGGGACTCGTCAAGCTCAGAATATCCATAATTTACACAGTGTACTTAACCATAAACTAAAAAGTAGTGCTAGTTTGAAAACACTACCCACACAATTTCTAGACATTATGATGCCCAATAAAATCCACCAACAAACCTTAGTCCTTCTTGGTCTTTCTCCCTGTGTTTGTGTCAGCAGCAGCAATACAGTCCCCCAAGGGGGTCTCCTACCCCTTGGCAGCTATCACCAAATGTAAAGATTCTGGGTAGGGCAGATAAAGAACAAGGGGACAAATGAATTAGCCAGCAGTCTCTGGAAAAAATTCTAGCTGAGCTGACCAATTTAATAAATAAGGATTCCTGTGGGATGGGAGCAACTGAAAGAGCACTGCACTCTCTGGGAACAGTATAATCCTTCAGAGATCATTTCTGGGCAAACTAAATGAAGACCCCTGGAGTTTTCCTCATGCCCCACCTAAAGGAACATGCCTATGAGGTCAGGATTGGAGATAATGGGGTGCTCAAGGCCCCCCAGAGTCTGCCTCCTTGACATCTGAACCTTCTTCTGAGTGGTGATCAGCAGCATAAGCAATCAAAGAGTCACCTGTCTCACTCACTGATATAATACATGGTGGAGGCATCAGTGACTACCAGACCACAAAGCCCAATGTGGAAGCAGAATCTTCTTGTATCTGCACCAAACCTTGGATTCCCAGAGGCCTCTAGTGGCCCAGCCAGGACTCCTAGTATCATTGGGCAATGAGACTACCTGGAAAGCTCTCCAGACTTTATTAGGGGGAAGAGGCTGCTATGAGTGCCAGCAATTGCCTTGACTCCCCTAACTGACACCCTGAGGTAGATGAGCAAATGTGCTATCCAAGAATTGGTTTACAGGATCACAGAATGACACAGGAAATTTCAGTTGCAGAAACTGAGGCCAAAATGGGAAAAATGAATTATTTCAGCACATCCAAGTTCAACACAACTAGGTAATATACTGTTTCTGGCTTCATCTTATTATATGATGTCACTTCCCCTTAATAGGTTTATATTTTAGGTAATGCGCTGATAACAGTGGTTGTAATAATAATCATAATTATTATTATTATTATTACTATTATTATTATTACAACGATACATTAACAAAGTAACTAAAACAAAAATAAAATGAGCCCTCAAGAAGTGGATAAAAAAACTTCAGGCTAGGAGCTAAGCAACTGAAATCTGAAAAAAGCAAGCAGGACCCTCCCTAAATCACTTAAAACAGTCATCAGTATCCATTTAAGGATTAAGGCTGGTGAGGGTACCTGAGGTAAGGAAAAAGAAGTGGGGGGACGGAAGGTTTTTTTTTTAAGGTTTTATTTATTTGAAAGAGAGTGAGAGAGGGCACAAGGGGGGAAGGGGCAGAGGGAGCCTGGGACTCTAGGATCCTGACCTGAGACAAAGGCAGATGCTTAACTGACTGAGCCACCCAGGTGCCCTGGGAGGGGAGTTATTAATAAGACCCTGAAGCTGGATTGGGAGGGGTTGTGGCCTAGCCCAGTACCATCCTTAGGATCTCCTTATCTATCACAGCTTTAAACCAGAGATATTCCAGCCCATCCTGCTGGGGGGTGGAGGCAAAGAAAAAAGTAAAAGATGGAGACCAAGCTGGGGTTTCAGGCCTTTCCTGGGGTGAAACTTCTTCCCTGAAAGCCTCTTCAATGGCCACATTATTTTCCTGGGGTCTTCATCCCTAAGTCCCTGGGGCCTACCTTGCTTGCTGAATTTCTCTTCTATCCTAGGAATCCACCTTTTTTCTGGATACTGATCTCTCTTTTGACGTTTCTTTCTTCCCCAAATCCCTGGTCCTCCAGATTTTTTATGAGGTACCCCTCCTTATACTGAGTTTCTTAAGCTTTATGCCTTTTATGTGTCTTACCTCATTTTTTTTTCCCCAATACCTTTAACCAATCTCTAGTGCAGTAGCCATTTTCTGAAGTCCTATGACTATCTTAGAGACACAGTCCTCACATCTCTGGGGTTCATTCTCTCCCCTGGAGTTCCATTCCCAAATTACTGGGATTTCAACTCTTTTTTTTCCCTTTCTCTTGTGTCTTTTTTTGTCTTCTTTTTTTTCCTTAATTTTTTATTTTTATTTATTTATTTTTTTATGTAAAGTTCGATGATGTGTTAGTTGCGTATAACACCCAGTGCACCGTGCAATACATGCCCTCCTTACTACCCATCACCAGCCAACCAGGTTTCAACTCTTCTTAGCAATTCTATTTCTCTCCTAGGGTCTCCCCTCTGCACCCCTAGTACTCCCTCACTTTTAGACACTTTTGTTTCTTGCCTAGAAACTCCCTTACATTTCTGTGACTTCATTACTTTTCTGCAGTCCTTTCTTCAACTTACTTGCTCATAAATATGGGAGTTACCCCTTTTTGTGTCCCACCAGTTTTGCAGGGCATCTTTTTTCTGCAGTTCTATATCCCTTCACTCCATATCTAGGACCATCTGTTTTGGGAATCTAAATTGTTTCTGGAGCTCTCCTTCCTATGTTCCTAAGTCAGTCAATATGTATGTCTCTATCTGTCTCTCTGTCTTTCTCACTCTGTATAACACTTATATCTATATCATCTATATCTATCTACATCTATATCTATCTATATCTATATAATTGAGATATCATTTGGATACCATAGAATATATATAAAATAAATTATATATAACATTATATCTTATGTCAATTATATATACATTATTGAAATATCTATTATTGAAATATTCGAATACAATAACATTCACCCATTTAAAGTGTTTACTTCAATGTTTTTTAGTATCATCACCATATTGTAACCATCACTATAATAATTACCTGTAGGACATTCTTATCATTAAAAATAAACCGCATATTTGTTAGCAGTCCTCTTCCTCTTTTATAAAGTTCGGGCTTTCTCTTGGGTTTGCTCTCTATGTCCCTGTGGTCTTACTTTTCTTCTCAATTCTTAGCTCTCTCTTGGGGTTCATATCCTTACATCTAGGAAGCTGTGTCCCCATTGGGGGTCTTTTCTTTCTCAAAGTCTCCCCACATCCTGAGGCTATACCACTTTTCTGGGGTCTCCTTTCTGCAATTCCACTCTTTTCTTCAGTTTTTTCTTCTGGAATCCTTACCCCAAATCCCTGAACCTACAACCCTTTACTGTGTCCCTCTAATATACAGGTCAATCTTTTCAAATGTTGTCTCACTCCTAGGTTATCCCCCCACCTTTAGATTTAAAATAACATCCTTATATGGGTTCTAATTTTATCTGGGCCCCTACCCCTTTATCTCTGCTTGGGACTTCACCTATTCTCTGTAGCCTTATATCTTTGGGGGACATCTCTTGGCTTCTCTCTTTTCTGTATTCTCCTCCCTAAGTCCCTGTCACTATAAACCTTTACCATCCTTGTGCAGTTTTTCCCCCCTTCTTTTAAGGAAATCTTCTCCTCCTGATTTCATCTCTTTTCTGAAGATGTTTCTTAGAGAAAATTCCCTGCATCCCTGGGACCCCACTCATCCTATCACTCTCCTGTCATCTGCTCCAGGCATCCTTGGGTCTGTGCCAATTTTCCTTTTTTTTGTTTTTTTTTTTAAATAACTTTTATTTTGTTATATTAGTCACCATACAGTACATCCCCAGTTCTCCATGCAATGTTCCATGATTCATCATTTGCATATAACACCCAGTGCACCACACAATATGTGCCCTCCTTAATACCCATCACCAGCCTATTCCAATCCCCTACCCCCTCCCCTCTGAAGCCCTCAGTTTGTTTCCCAGAGTCCACAGTCTCTTATGGTTCATCCCCCCTTCTGTTTTTTTTTTTTAAGATTTTATTTATTTATTTGACAGAGATAGAGACAGCCAGCGAGAGAGGGAACACAAGCAGGGGGAGTGGGAGAGGAAGAAGCAGGCTCATAGCGGAGAAGCCCGATGTGGGGCTTGATCCCATAACGCCGGGATCACGCCCTGAGCCGAAGGCAGACGCTTAACCGCTGTGCCACCCAGGTGCCGCCATCCCCCCTTCTGTTTACCTCCCCTTCATTCTTCACTTCCTTCTCCTACCGATCTTCCTATCTCTTATGTTCCATAAATGAGTGAAACCAAATGATAATTGTCTTTCTCTGCTTGACTTATTTCACTTAGCATAATCTCCTCCAGTCCCATCCATGTTGCTGCAAATGTTGTATAATCGTTCTTTCTGATGGCTGAGTAATATTCCATTGTATATATGGACCACATCTTCTTAATCCAGTCATCTGTTGAAGGGCATCTCGGCTCCTTCAACAATTTACCTACTGTGGACAACACTGCTATGAACATTGGGGTGCATATGGCCCTTCTCTTCCCTACGTCTGTATCTTTGGGGTAAATACCCAGTAGTGTAATTGCTGGATCATAGGGTAGCTCAATTTTTAACTTTTAGGGACCTCCACACTGTTTTCCAGAGTGGCTGTACCAACTTGCATTCCCACCAACAATGTAGGAGGGATCCCCTTTCTCCACATCTTCTCCAACATTTGTTGTTTCCTGCCTTGTCAAATTTGCCATTCTAACTGGTGTAAGGTGGTATCTCAGGGTGGTTTTGACTTGAATTTCCCTGATGGTTAATGATTTTGAACATTTTTTCACGTGTCTGTTAGCCATTTGTATGTCTTCATTGGAAAAATGTCTGTTCATATCTTCTGCCCATTTTATGATTTGTTCATTTGCTTCTCATGTATTGAGTTTGAGAAGATCTTCGTAGATCTTGGATACCAGTCTTTTATCTGTAGTATCATTTGCAAATATATTCTCCCATTCCGTGGGCTGCTTCTTAGTATTTTTTACTGTTTCCTTGGCTGTGCAGAAGCTTTTGATCTTGATGAAGTCCCACAAGTTCATTTTTTCTTTTGTTTCTCTTGCCTTTGGAAATGTGTCATGAAAAAGGTTGCTCTGGCCAATGTCAAAGAGGTTGTATCCTATGTTCTCCTCTAGGATTCTTATGGATTCCTGTCTCACATCGAGGTCTTTCATCCATTTGGAGTTCATCTTTGTGCATGGTGTGAGAGTGTGGTCAAGTTTCATTCTTTTGCATGTAGCTGTCCAATTTTCCCAGCACCATTTATTGAAGAGACTGTCTTTTTTCCACTGGATGTTTTTCCTCCTTTGTCAAAGATTAGTTGCCCAAAGAGCCAAGGGTCCATTTCTGGGTTATCTCTTCTGTTCCATTTGTCTATGTGTCTGTCTTTGTGCCAGTACCATGCTGTCTTTGTGATCACAGCTTTGTAGTATAGCTTGAAATCTGGCAACATGATGCCCCCAGATTTGTTTTTCCTTTTCAACAATTCCTTGGTGATTCTGGGTCTTTTCCACACAAATTTAAGGGCTGTTTGTTTCAGTTCTTTGAGAAATGTCATTGGTATTTTGGTCGGGATGGCATTGAAAGTGTAGATTGCTCTGGGTAGCATAGACATTTAACTATGTTTCTTCTTCCAATCCATGAGCATGGAATGTTTTTACATCTTTTTGTGTCTTCTTCAATGTCTTTCAAGAGTGATTTGTAGTTTCTAGAATATAGATCCTTTACATCTCTGGTTAAATTAATTCCAAGATAACGTATGATTTTTGGTGCTATTTTAAATGGAATGGATTCCCTAATTTATCTTTCTTCAGTCTCATTGTTAGAGTATAGAAATGCAACTGATTTCTGAACATTGATTTTGTATCCCACCACATTATTGAATTGCTCTATAAAAGTTCTAGTAGTTTGGGTGTGGAGTCTTTTGGGTTTGCTGTATAGAGTATCATGTCATCTGCAAAGAGAGAGAGTTTGACTTCTTCTTTGCCAATTTGGATACCTTTTATCCCTTTTTGTTGCCTGATTGCTGTTGTAAGGACTTCTAGTACTACATTGAATAATAATGGAGAGAGTGGGAATCCTTGTTGTGTTCCTGATCTTAAGGGAAAGACTTTCAGCTTTTCCCCATTGGGAACGATATTTGCTGTAGGCTTTTCATAGATGGTTTTTATGAAATTGAGGAATGTACCCTCTATCCCTACACTCTGAAGGGTTTTAATCAGGAAAGTATGCTGTATTTTGTCAAATGTTTTTTCTGCATCTATTGAGAGGATCATATGGTTCTTGACTCTTTTCTTGTTGATATGATCTATCACACTGATCGATTTGCGAATTTTGGACCACCCTGGCATCCCAGGGATGAATCCCGCTTGGTGGTGATGGATAATCCTTTTAATGTACTGTTGGATCCGATTAGCTAGGATCTTGTTGAGAATTTTGGTGTCCATATTCATCAGGGAAATTGGTCTGTAAGTCTCCTTTTTGATGGGGTCTTTGCCTGGTTTGGGGATCAAGGTAATACTGGCCTCATAGAATGCGTTTGGTTGTTTTTCTTCTGTTTCTATTTTTTGAAACAGCTGCAGGAGAATAGGTATTATTTCTTATTTGAATGTTTCGTAGAATTCCCCAGGGAATCCATCAGGCCCTGGAACCTTGTTTTGGGGGAGGTTTTTTATCACTGCTTCAATCTCTTTATAATTAATCGGTCTGTTTAAATAATCAATTTCTTTCTGTTTCTGTCTTGGTAGTTTATAGGTTTCCAGGAAGGCATCCATTTCTTCCAGGTTATTTAATTTTTTGGCATAAAGCTGTTGATAAAAGTCTCTAATGATCCTTCCTATTTCATTGATGGTTGTGATCGCTCCCCTTTCATTCATAATTTTAATAATTTGGATCCTTTCTCTATTCTTTTGAACAAGTCTGGCCAGTGGCTTATCGATTTTATTTATTCTTTCAAAGAACCAGCTTCTGGTTCTGTTGATCTGCTCTACTGTGCTCCTTGTTTCTAATTCATTGATCTCTGCTCTAATCTTGATCAACTGTTTTCTCGTGCATGGGTTAGGCCTGTTCTTCTGTTCCAGCTCTAGCTTCTTGAGGTGAGAATATAAAAACTGCATTTTAGATTTTTCTATTCTTTTGAGTGAGGCTTGGATGGCTATGTATTCTCTCCTTACGACTGCCTTTGCAGTGTCCACAGGTTTTGGTCCGATATGTTTTCATTGTCGTTGGTCTCCAGAAATTGTTTAAACTGATTTTAATTCCCGGTTTACCCAATCATTTTTGAGCAGGATGGTTCTTAGTGTCCAAGTGTTTGAGTTTCTACCAAATTTTTCCTTGTGATTGAGTTCCAATTTCAAAGCATTGTGGTCTGAGAATATGCAGGGAATAATCTCAGTCTTTTGATATTGGTTGAGGCCTGTTTTGTGGCCCAATATATGGTCTATTCTGAAGAACGTTCCATGTACATTCGAAACGAATGAGTATTCTGTTGTTCTGGGGTATAGTGTTCTGTATATATCTATGAGGTCCATCTGGTCCAGTATGTCATTCAAAGCTCTTGTTTCTTTGTTGATTTTCTGCTTATGTGATCTGTCTATTGCTGAGAGCAGAGTGTTGAGGTCCCCTAGTATTAACGTATTATTATCTATATGTCTCTTTATTCTGGTTAAGAGTTGGCTTGTGTATGTAGCTGCTCCCCTTTTGGGGTTATAGATATTTATAATTGCCATATCCACTTGTTGTATACTTCCTTTAAGAATAGTATAGTGTCCTTCTGTATCTCTAACAATAGTCTTTCATTTAAAATCTAATCTGTCTGATATGAGAATTGCCACCCCAGCTTTCTTTTGAGGTCCATTGGCATGAAAAATGATTTTCCATCCCTTCACTTTCAGTCTGGATGATCCTTTAGGTTCAAAACAAGTATTTTGTAGACAGCAAATGGATGGGTCATGTCTTTTTATCCAATCTGCAGCCCTGTGGCGCTTTATGGGAGCATTTAGGCCATTCACATTGAGACTGATGATTGAGATATATGATTTTAATTTTGTCGTGTTTCCCGTGAAGTCTTTGTTTCTATAGATTGTAAATTTCTGTTCTGTAACACTCTTGGGGCCTCTTTACTTTTATAGAACCCCCCCCTTAATATCTCATGTAAGGCTAGTTTGTTGGTTACGAATTCCTTCCATTTCTGCCAATCCTGGAAGGTCCTTATCTCTCCGTCAATTGTGAATGACAGCCTTGCTGGATAAAGGTTCCTTAGCTGCATGTTATTCTCAGATAGAGCTTTAAAAATACCCTGCCAACTCTTCCTAGCGTTCCAGGTCTCTGTAGACAGGTCTGATGTTATTCTGGTATTTTTCCCTCTGTATGTAAGGATTTTCTTCCCCCAGGCTGCTTTCAATACCGTATCCTTGGATCTAATATTTGCGAATTGCACTATGACGTGACGTGGTGTAGGTCTGTTCTCATTGACCTTGGGATGGGTCCTCTCTGCTTCTTGGACACAAATGCTTGTTTCCTTTGCCAGATTAGGGAAGTTCTCAGCTACAATTTGTTCAGATATCTCTTCTAGACCTCTGTCTTTCTCCACCCCCTCGGGGATGCCGATGATTCTGACATTGGAACATTTCATTGAGTCTGTAATCTCCCATAACCTACATTCTTAAGATTGGATTTTTTTGAGGCAAGTTTCTGTTTTAACTTTCCCTTCTACCATGCCGTCCTCCAATTCACTAATTCATTCTGCTGCCTCATTTACCCTGGCTGTTATTGCATCTAGTTTAGATTGCATTTGATTCATGGCATTTTTAATTTCTGCCAGACACACTCTCATTTCTGTCCTTAGAGATTCTATAGTCTCGTTAATCTTTCCATTAATAGTTTTTTCAAGCCTATGTATCATCTTGACCATTGTTACTCTGAACTCCATTTCTGACAATTTGGTTATATCCATATCCATAAGTTTTGTGGCTGAGGCCACAGACTCATTATCTTTTCTTTGCGGGGTGATTTCTCCTCCTCGTCATTCTGATGAGGAGAGGTTGTGGGGATGCCCAGAGCCCAAATTATCGACCAGGACCCAGTCACTTGTTTTATAAGGACCTTAGGGATGTGGGATTCTTGATTTTTCAGCCTGCCTTCTGGGGGAGGGGCCTGCCGCGCTGATATTCAGGCAACCCTGTTTGGGTAGAGTTGCCCCGTCCCCTGTGAGGGGGGATGGGGATGGGCACATTGTGAGCCGGTATTTCCGGGCTTTTGTTCTCTGGTGGCTTTCCCTGGTGGTTTTCTGTGCCTCTTCTGAGAGTCAGAGCAGCAGTGGTTGTATCCTAGCCTCTGTCTTAGAACAGAGAGATTGCAGTCTGCTCTCCATTGAGCTCTTCTGGCCTCTTTAACTCTGTTTCTGTTGGTGCTGCTAACAACCCTGCAATGTCCTGGGATGTGCTCCCCACAGCCTGTGTCCCAGCCCTCACTTCCAGGGCCAGCGCATCTCTGTCCTTTGTGCTTGTAACACCACCAGCCCCCCCGGTTCCCGCATGCACTCCCGAGCTCCCTGTTTCAGTATGGTTCGCGTGCGCTCTGGAGCGCCCGTTTTCAGTCTGGTCACATGTGTTCCTGGTTTCACGGTCTCAGTCTGCTCTCTTGTGGCTGCCGGTCCTCGAGTCCGGCCCACTCCCCAGTGCAAGTGGCTACTGCTTCCTGGCGCCCAAGTGCATTGGCTCCCTCACCCTTCCGTTTATCTTCCGAAATCTATGTGCGAATTCAGGGCTCCCCGGTTCGTACCTCAATATTCAGTGCTGGAGATGTTCGTTTGTAGAGATCCAGACGTATCTTCCTGCTTCTCAGGCTGATTCTGTGGGTTTTCAGGATGGTCTGGTAGATATCCATCTCGACTCAGGACCAGCTGAGAAAGGGTCTCCTACTCCTCCACCATCTTTTCTCCTCCTTGCAGAAAGTGGTCGCTTTTCTGTTCATAGAGTTTCTGCTACTCTTTTCTTCATTCTCCAGTTACGTTCATAGGTGTTCAGAATGGTTTGGTAGCTCTCTAGCTGAATTCCTGGGTCCAGACGAGCTTTAGGTCTCCTGCTTCTCTGCCATCTTGGAACTCTGCCACTTTTCTGCAGTCTTTTCTTTCTTCTGGCTTTATGGGGTTTCTTGCTTTTGGAATTTGTTGTCTCCTATGTCTCTTTGGCACCACTTTCCCCCCCAAGTATCCTCTCTAAATCCCTGAGGTTTTACCCTTTTTTCCCTTTGGGTCCAATTTTTCTTCTGGGTCTCCCCTGTTAAATCCCTGGGATTCTACCTCTTTCTCCCTGCTGGTTTTTCCTCCATGCTGGCATCTTCTCCTTCCACAGGCTTTCTGTCTTTGGAATTTTTTTAGTCACCTGACTTTCTCCTCTCACTGTCAAGCTCCTCTTTTGTTCTTTACCTTTCCTATCCACCCCAATTTTCTCCTGAGGCCCTGCCTCTGAGGTCTCTGAGGTAGCTAATTCAGCATGATTTGTGCCTATGGGGTCAAGAATCTGACCCTTCCTCCAACCCCCAGAAAATGTGTTGATTTCTATCATTCAAAAGTTGAAGGGTCAGGGAAAAGAGAAGTAAAAGTGAGTGACTAGTATGTGTCAAGAGCTGTGCTGTGCTTTTTCACCTTCATTGTCTCCTGTGATCCTACAGCAGTGCTCTGAGTGGACTTGGTACCTCATTTAACAGATGAATAAACTGGCTTAGTGGAGAAAATACTTCTGAAGCTGGATGGAGCAAAGCAAAATCCCTGCCCTCCCTCAGTCAGTACTGAAGTGGGGATGGGGATTTGTCATCCAGTCTGGGGAGGGGACTCATCTCTGCCTTGCTGCACTTCTCAGACTGCAGGGAACCCAGCCCTACAGAGCCACCTGGCACTTTATACCCTCAGGATTTGAGTTCCTAGTGCTTATTACCAGAGTGCCTGTTAGTAAGGAAGAAGTGACATCCTTACCTCCAAGTTTGGTGGGAGCAGACCATGGGTGTTGGTGGGGCTTCAAGCTACCAGATGTGGAGTCAAAGTTAGGGCGCTTCCTCTCTCAGCCTTGACCTCCCACCACACCTCCGTGGGAAGCCTGGCCACCCTGTAGAGCTCAAGAGTCACCTGTTCCTTTCCCACTGCCCCAACTGCTTACCTTACTCTACTGTTTCTTGCAGGTCCCAGGGCACCAAGACAGGCCAGATCAGATGCTTGAGTGGTAAGCAGAGGGACTTGTTCTTTACTGCCTTTGCCAGGGGGATGCAGAGGCATGGGAGGCTTGGGCTAAGGGGTTGCAATCTTGGCCTGTGAGAAGCTGGCTGTGCTGTCACCTGCGGACGGCAGCGGGGACTGCAGCAGGGATGCTGCAAAGGTGAAGTTTTCCACCCAATATACTGCCACCTACTCTGGTGCCCCGGATTTCTGGGAGTACCCAGAGGCCTGGGAAGTAAGGCTGGCCTAGGTGTAAGGAGAGGGAGGGAGAAGAGGGTGCACAGGGATTGAACTTGGCTCTTCTGACACAAAGGGCACTGAGCAGCACAGTGGCTGGAGGGTTTCAAACATTTTTTTAACTTGCCCGCATTCCACCTAATGAGGCTTCTCTTTTCCTGCTAAATAAAGACATGAGTCACCAGAGGCTGGGTTAGACTGCACTGGAATTGATGGGATGGTGAGATCCTTAAGACCCTAAGACCACCCTAGGGAGAGGTTATAGTAGAGCTGCCTAGGAGAGGAAAGGGAGTCTGGTGTAGAGCCAACAGCACAGGACAGGGACAGGGAAGCTGCAGAAAAGGCTCTACAGAATAGGGCTACAGATAAAGGGACTGATGGGGTGTCCAGGAAAGGGGCATTGGGGCCATTGTACAGAGAGATAGAGGCAGGGACTAGGGTGCTCCAGGCAGGACAGACAAGGGCTGGGGATCCTGAGCAGAAAGGGGAGTCCAAGGCAAGAAAAGACTTCTAGCGGAGGAAGGGATTCTGAAGGGAGTGAGGAATGAAGGGTTGGGGTCACTAAGAGATGAGGGCATGAGCTGGCAAGTTTGGGGAGAATTTCTGGACAATTTGCAGTGACAAGAATTATATTCCAAGGATATGGAAAAGAGTAAGAAATAATGATTTAGGTTTCGAGCTCCATCCTGCGCTCGTTCACCAACAAACATCACTAGATCTTTCCAATCTTTAAGACCTTGCATCGAGTCCTATGGGGAATCTACAAGTGGCAAAAGCACAGAGAGTCCCTGTTCTGAAAGAGCTAGTGGGAATATCAACACACACACACACACACACACACACACACACACACATAATTTGGGATGTTACATATCTATACTCTGCTAAAAGCTGATGAAGCCTGGAAAATAATATGTAGGGGCCAGATGTTCTCTTAGGAAAAGCACAGGCATGTCCTGGGAAACACAGGGTGGGGATGAGGAGGCTCTGGAGGTGTTGAAGGAAAAGTGGGCAGAGCTAGCTGAAGGAAGAGCTTGGCAGAAAGAGGACTGGAGCCAATTTTGACTGTGTTCCTGGGGCAAAGGGCAAGGCACAATGAACTAGACTCGTTGCTCAAGTGGGGCCAGAAGGAGCTGGCTGCTGAATGGTAGTCTTGCTCTGGCAGACTTCTGGAAATACTTCATGGGCTCTCATTCTATTGCCAGGACACAAACACCCATGTGGACAGTCCTCTGAACCTGAATCCTGTCTAAGGTGGCCCTGTCTTTCTCTCTCCACCTCCACTTTCTCCAAGAGGGTCTTGGGTTTGTCTGGTCCTGCTCAGCCTTATCCCCTGCCTTACTGTCAGGGCCTCTGTTTTGACTACCCAGGCTGTTCAGCAGTCCTTGTGTCACCACCTCATATCAGCCTGCATTCCCTTGCCTCTGCCTACAGTGCTTTTCTCCCCCCTTCTCTACCAGATCAACTATTTATCTATCTATCTATCTATCTATCTATCTATCTATCATCTATCATCTATCTATCTATCTATCTATCTATCTATCTATCTATCATTTATCTATCTATAATCTATTTATTCCAGTTTTTATTTAAATTCCAGTTAGTTAGCATACTAAGTCAACTATTTAAACTTTAAGATCCTACTCAAATGTCACCACCTCTGTGAAGTCTTCTTTCCAAATCTTTCCCCCCAACAACCACAACAAAAATATTACATTTATTCTTTTTCTTATGTCTCTACAGGATTTTCATTCATGCTTCCAATGTAACATTTGATGGGGTTTAGTTTTACATTGATTTTTCACCTGTATTCTTTTTTAAAAAATATTTATTTATTTATTTGAGAGCAAGCAAGCAGGGGTAGGTGTAAGGGGAGAGAAAGAATCTCAAGCAGACTCCCCATTGAGCAAGGAGCCCAAAGCAGGGCCCAATCCCACGGCCCTGAGATCATGACTGCAGCTGAAATCAAGAGTCAGAGCTTAATGAAAACTTCCCTAATCTAGCAAGGGAAACAAAAATTCGTGTCCAAGAGGCAGAGAGGACCCCTCCCAAGCTCAACCATGACAGACCTACACCATGTCACGTCATAGTGCAATTCGCAAATATGAGATCCAAGGAAACAGTATTGAAAGCGGCCAGGGCAAAGAAATTTCTCACGTACCAAGGCAAAGGCATCAGAATTACATCAGACCTGTCTACACAGACCTGGAATGAGAGAAAGGGTTGGGGGAGCATTTTTAAAGCTCTTTCAGAGAAAAACATGCAGCCAAGGATCCTTTATCCAGCAAGGCTGTCATTCAGAATTAATGGAGAAATAAAGACATTTCAGAATCGACAGTCACTAGCCAATTTCGTAACCACGAAACCAGCCCTACAGGAGGTATTACGGGGGGTTCTATAAAAGTAAAAAGGACCCAAGAGTGATACAAAACAGAAAGTCACAGCCAATACAAACAAAGACTTTACTGACAACATGGCAGAATTAAAAGCATATCTCTCAGTTCTCAGCCTGAACATTAATGGTTTAAATTCTGGCTTCAAACGCCACAGGGTTGCAGATTGGATAAAAAGAAATGACCCATCCATTTGCTGTCTACAAGAGACTCATTTCGAACCCAAATATGCATTCAGACTGAGAGTAAGGGGATGGGGTACCATCTTTCACGCAAATGGACCTCAAAAGAAAGCTGGGGTAGCAATTCTCATATCAGATAAATTGGATTTTAAACTACAGACTATAGTTAGAGTTGCAGAAGGGCACTATATTATTCTTAAAGGAAATATTCAACAAGTGGATATGACAATATAAATATTATATGCCCCCAACAGGGGAGCAGCAAGATACACAAGCCAACTCTTAACCAGAATAAAGAGACATATAGATAAAAATACATTAATAGTAGGGGACCTCAACACTCCACTCTCAGAAATAGACAGAACACCCTGGCAAAAACTAAGCAAAGAATCAAAGGCTTTGAATGCCATACTCGACGAGTTGGACCTCTTAGATATATATAGAACACTACACCCCAGAACCAAAGAATACTCATTCTATTCTAATGCCCATGGAACATTTTCAAGAATAGACCATGTTCTGGGACACAAAACAGGTCTCAGCCGATACCAAAAGATTGAAATTATCCCCTGCATATTCTCAGACCACAATGCTCTGAAATTGGAACTCAACCACAAGGAAAAATTTGGAAGAAACTCAAACACTTGGAGACTAAGAACCATCCTGCTCAGGAATGACTCAATAAACCAGGAAATCAAAAATCAAATTAAACAATTTATGGAGACCAATGAGAATGAAAATACAACAGTCCAAAACCTATGGGATACTGCAAAGGCAGTCCTAAGGGGGAAATACATAGCCATCCAAGCCTCACTCAAAAGAATAGAAAAATCTAAAATGCAGTTTTTATATTCTCACCTCAAGAAGCTGGAACAGCAACAGAGGGACAGGCCTAATCCACGCACAAGGAAGCAGTTGACCAAAATTAAAGCTGAAATCAATCAAGCAGAAACCAGAAGTACAGTAGAGCAGATCAACAGGACTAGAAGCTGGTTCTTGGAGAGAATCAATAAAATTGACAGACCACTGGCAAGACTTATCCAAAAGAAAAGAGAAAGGACCCAGATTATTAAAATTATGAATGAAAAAGGAGAGGTCACGACGAACACCATTGAAATTGGAAGGATTATTAGAAATTTTTATCAACAGCTATATGCCAATAAACTAAGCAATCTGGAAGAGATGGAATCCTTCCTGGAAACCTATAAACTACCAAGATTGAAAAAGGAAGAAATTGATTTCTTAAACAGGCCAATTAATTATGAAGAAATTGAGTCAGTGATAAACAACCTTCCAAATAACAAAACTCCAGGCCCGGACGGTTTTCCTGGGGAATTCTACCAAACATTCAAAGAAGAAATAATACCTATTCTCCTAAAGCTATTTCAAAAAATAGAAACAGAAGGAAAGCTACCAAACTCATTCTATGAGGTCAATATTACCTTGATCCCCAAACCAGGCAAAGACCCCCTCAAAAAGGAGAATTACAGACCGAATTCCCTAATGAATATGGACGCCAAAATCCTCAACAAGATACTTGCTAATAGAATCCAACAGTTCATTAAAAGGATTATCCATCACGATCAAGTGGGATTCATACCGGGGATGCAAGCGTGGTTCAATATTCGCAAATCAATCAGCGTGATACATCATATCAACAAGAAAAGACTCAAGAACCATATGATCCTCTCAATCGATGCCGAAAAAGCATTTGACAAAATACAGCATCCTTTCCTGATTAAAACCCTTCAGAGTGTAGGAATAGAAGGTACATTTCTCAATCTCATAAAAGCCATCTATGAAAAGCCTACTGCAAATATTATTCTCAATGGGGAAAAGCTGGAAGCCTTTCCCTTAAGATCAGGAACACGACAAGGATGCCCACTCTCGCCACTATTATTCAACATAGTACTAGAAGTCCTTGCAACAGCAGTCAGACAACAAAAAGGGATCAAAGGTATTCAAATCGGCAAAGAAGAAGTCAAAATGTCTCTCTTCGCAGACGACATGATACTCTATATGGAAAACCCAAAAGAAGCCACTCCCAAACTATTAGAAGTTATAGAGCAATTCAGTAACGTGGTGGGATACAAAATCAATGCTCAGAAATCAGTTGCATTTCTGTACACGAATAACGAGAACGAAGAAAGAGAAATCAGGGAATCCATCCCATTTACAATAGCACCAAAAACCATACGTTACCTTGGAATTAACTTAACCAGAGACGTAAAGGACCTTTATTCTAGAAACTATAAATCACTCTTAAAAGACATTGAGGAAGACATAAAAAGATGGAAAGATATTCCATGCTCATGGATCGGAAGAATTAACATAGTTAAAATGTCCATGCTACCCAGAACAATCTACACTTTCAATGCTATCCCGATCAAAATACCGAGAACGTTTTTCAAAGAACTGGAACAAATAGTCCTTAAATTTGTATGGATCCAGAAAAGACCCCGAATCTCCAAGGAACTGTTGAAAAGGAAAAACAAAGCTGGGGGCATCACAATGCCGGATTTCGAGCTGTACTACAAAGCTGTGATCACAAAGACAGCATGGTACTGGCACAAAAACAGACACATAGACCAATGGAACAGAATAGAGAGCCCAGAAATGGACCCTCAGCTCTTTGGGCAACTAATCTTTGATAAAGCAGGAAAAAACATCCGGTGGGAAAAAGACAGTCTCTTCAATAAATGGTGCTGGGAAAATTGGACAGCTACATGCAAAAGAATGAAACTTGACCACTATCTCACACCATACACAAAAATAAACTCCAAATGGATGAAAGACCTCGATGTGAGACAGGAATCCATCAAAATTCTAGAGGAGAACATAGGCAGCAACCTCTACGACATCGGCCAAAGCAACCTTTTTCATGACACATCCCCAAAGGCAAGAGAAACAAAAGATAAAATGAATTTATGGGACTTCATCAAGATTAAAAGTTTCTGCACAGCCAAGTAAACAGTCAGAAAAACTAAGAGGCAGCCCACGGAATGGGAGAATATATTTGCAAATGACACTACAGATAAAGGACTGGTATCCAAGATCTACAAAGAACTTCTCAAACTCAATACACGAGAAACAAATAAACAAATCAAAAAATGGGCAGAAGATATGAACAAACACTTTTCCAATGAAGACATACAAATGGCTAACAGACACATGAAAAAATGTTCAAAATCATTAGCCATCAAGGAAATTCAAATCAAAACCACACTGAGATACCACCTTACGCCAGTTAGAATGGCAAAAATAGACAAGGCAAGAAACAACAATTGTTGGAGAGGATGTGGAGAAAGGGGATCCCTCCTACATTGTTGGTGGGAATGCAAGTTGGTACAGCCACTGTGGAAAACCGTGTGGAGGTCCCTTAAAAAGTTAAAAATTGAGCTACCCTATGATCCAGCCATTGCACTACTGGGTGTTTACCCCAAAGATACAGACGTAGTGAAGAGAAGGGCCATATGCACCCCAATGTTCATAGCAGCAATGTCCACAATAGCTAAATCGTGGAAGGAGCCGAGATGCCCTGCAACAGATGACTGGATTAAGAAGTTGTGGTCCATATATACAATGGAATATTACTCAGCAATCAGAAAGAATGAGTTCTCAACATTTGCTAGAACATGGACGGCACTGGAGGAGATAATGCTTAGTGAAATAAGTCAAGCAGAGAAAGACAACTATCATATGATTTCTCTCATCTATGGAACATAAGAACTAGAATGATCAGTAGGGGAAGAAAGGGATAAAGAAAGGGGGGGTAATCAGAAGGGGGAATGAAACATGAGAGACTATGGACTATGAGAAACAAACTGAGGGCTACAGAGGGGAGGGGGGTGGGGGAATGGGATAGACCGGTGATGGGTAGTAAGGAGGGCACATATTGCATGGTGCACTGGGTGTTATACACAACTAATGAATCATCGAGCCTTACATCGAAAACCGGGGATGTACTGTATGGTGACTAACATAATATAATAAAAAATCATTATTAATAAAAAAAAAAAGGAAAGATGATGACTCAAAAAAAAAAAAAAAGAGTCAGAGCTTAACCAACTGAACCACACAGACAAACATCAACTGTATTCTCTAACTAGAGAGTGAGGTTCTTAAGGGCAAGATTGTTATCTCTTTGTCTCCATGACTAGTTCAGTGTATAGGTCATCATAAGGGCTCATTAAGTAGGTGGGTGTTTGATACAGGATATTTCAGAAGAGTGAGAGAGAGGAGGTGGGAAGAGCAGTTATTGTAATCCAGAAAATCAGTAATGAGAGCTTTACCTTGGGTAGTGCACATAAAAAGGCACACACTGATGTCAGCTCTGCTCTAGTGGATAAATTGAGACTCTGTACTTGATTCGATGTGGGGGTGGCAAAAGGAGGGAGAAATCTGGGATGATTCTTGAGGGTGGGAGAATGGAGAGACTGTCTATAAAAATGAGAAAACCAAGGAAGTTGAATCAAAAGTATATTTCAAACATGCTGAATATGAGATGTGAGTAGAAATTCATATTTGAAGATACATGGACATGCACACAGCAGGAAGCCTCCTTACTTAGATTACGCAGACCCAGAATCCTGCAGAAGATCCTGCCAAACTCCCTCTTTTCCTAGCTGCACCCATTGCAGAAGTAAAAGCTGATGAAATTTTAAGGGTCTGTGGACTAGGATTTATGGCCAGCATGTGGAGGAGAGTGAGTTGCATTTAGAGCTACCAATGAATACTCACAATGATTCTGTCTTTGGGGGCAGTAGACAGCAATATGTTCACTGAAGTGTGTCTGCACTAGCCTGGGGTTCTTTTAGAAATTAGCCGGCTTCACAGATGCTGGATAACAATCTGTACAGTGCCTTCTTTTAGAGCACATGTTTATTTCTCTTTTCTTCAATCAAAACTCATGTCCTGTGTCCTCAGGATCACACTGTTTTCCACCTAATCCAATGGAAATCTCTCCCACATCTTGTTTCCTTTCCATTTCCACCATCAGTTTCCTATTATATGCTCTTATTTCTCTAATCAATTTCAAGAGCCTTCTATCTAATGCCCCCCATATTTTCTCTAATTAATTCTGCAAATACCACCAACCATCTTCTCAGTTCAGCAACTAAATGTAAATAGCTTCATGCAGAGACTGGCAAAGAATAAGTGTTCCGTAAATTGCAGCCATTCTTCTTCTATTTGTCCAGAGAGAGAATGGTATAGTAGAAAGACCACTGAAATGGAAACCAGGACAGCTCTGCCACTGTGTAACTTTGGCTTCAGTCTCTTCCTTTGTAAAATGAGGGTAATGAATCATGACCTGGCTACCCCACAGGGCTGTTGTGAGATGCAAATTTAATGTGCTCTTGGTCCCAGGACCAAGTATGGGCACAATAGACTATCCATGTAGTTGATTGTGGTAAGTAGCAAGAAATGTGATAGGAGAGATGAAAGGAATGTATACAATATCGGAGCCTCTTCTGGTTGGTTCAATTCCAGGGAAGGCTGTGCAGGTAGAGAGAGCAAAAAGGGAGCAGTTCCCCTTCTTACAGTGTTTTTGCACCATACACACATATAACTTATGGGAATTTAGTTGTTTGTTGTTTGGCAAAGGGAGAACATGTGCTTTGTTTACTTTGTCACTCTTTCCCCAATTTAACTGTTCTCCACTGACCCAGGGAGAGAAGAGAGGCCACAGCCAAAATATACAGAGAAACAAACAGAAATTAAATCTCATTTTTGGACTTGTAAGTGCCCACCTAGGTCTTGGTGATTTAAGAGATTTTTAGGGGGAATTTTGACCAGTTTTAACTTTCCCTTTATATGCTAAGTCTAGAATCCAAATTCCCCTCATTCCACATAACATGCAAATCCACTGCTTTTCTTCACTTCACCATGTGAATTTGATGAATTGCTCATTGAGAATCATAAACCCTATGCATAGTTCCTGCCATCTCCCACCCCTCACTGCTGGGAATATAATGTTTCCCCTTAGACATGTTGGGGATTCCATTATAACCCCTGGTTAGATGGTCTTAAGGCATTTCTCCAGCTTGCACATTGTAAATTTAGTGACATTGCTCTCAAGAACTTCTCACTTATAAAGTCTCATGGACCTTAGATACTAGTGACAAGTTGGAGACTGAAAAGAGTTAAAGAAAGAGATAGAGTTTGTTGGCTTAAAGCCCATAGACAGCATAGTGTATTGGAAGGTGAGCCTAGAGCCCAGTCCCAGCTCAGACCTTGGGAAAATCACTCCTTTTACCCAAGTTTCATTTTTTCCACTGTAAAGTATGGAGGTTTGCAATTGTTATTTTAATCCCTTAGGAATGCTAGTAACAGTAATCTGGGGAGGTAATGGAGGACAAGCCCTTTGCAACACTGAGAATGCTTGGCTGCTTTTATCCAAAGTCAGCACTAACCTAATGCCAAGAATTGGTCTCTGCAGCTTTGTAAAGCTTAGCATGCCCTTTAGACACTGCATGAAAAGATGAAGGCTTCTTAGAAAGTCTGTTCCCCAAGATTTTCCCCAAATCTCAGAGTTACTATGACAGGAATTCATCCTCAGAACTGTTATTCACCCTTTGTACTGGCTCCCATTCCTCCCTTTTGCCCTAAATTTTGAAAGGGGCATAAGGGGTGGTCAGTAGCAAGATAATGCCCATAATCTGCCAGTTTTTCACTTCCTTGCTCATTAGATAGAAAACTCCTGCTCTGTTTTCATGTGACCCTCCCCTTCCCTGTTCCTCCCATATCCTTCCAGCCAGAGTCAGGAGGCCAGATTCTATGTAGACAGAGGATGATAGATAAGAACAAGGTTCTCTTTCCAGGCAGAGTTAAATGGACAGTTGCCAATGATCCCAAGAAATGACCATGGAATAGACCTGTTCTGGTTTCCTAGAGTTTTGGAATGTTCTGTTCAAAAGAACCCTAACAGACCAGATAATCCAAAGTCCACATTATTATAGATCCAGAGAGTAGCAAAGATTTACCTAAGGTTAAACAACCTATTAGTGGATATGCTGAGTCCTAAAGGTCCCAAGAGGTTTCTCACTGGCCTCTGGTTTAGGAGGTATTGCCAGGTAGCTTGAGTCCTTTGCTGCTGGCTTAGGACATACATTTGGGTAGAGGCTCCAGCTTCTTTTGCTCCTCCCACAGGACAAAAAAAAGGACCACAGAAAATGTCCTTGCCAGATTCCTTTGGAGCATCCCACTCCTTTTGATAGACCCTTTAGCTTCCATTACACTGTTTCCTACTCTGAAGTCTGCTTCTCTGTGCTCCTACATGTCCTTCGTCAAACATTGAAGTCTCCACTTCTTCCATTTAACTCTCCAGTATCAATCTTACCTCATTTTATTTTTCTTCATAACATTTTACTCTACTTAAAATATTATACCTTTATGACTTACCATGTGTCTCCCTCACTCAAGGGCATGCACCGCAAAGATACAGTGATGAACAACATAGATAAGGTCTTGACAGCATGGACCTTATGTTTTCATGGGAGAAGCAGATGATAAATAAGTAAACAAAGTTATACAAAATAACTACAGACTGTGATAAGTATTATAAAGAAAGTAATAAGTTGCTGTCATACAAAATAACAAGGTGGAAATCTAATCAGGAAATCAGGTATGTCTTCTTTGAGGAGGTGACAATTAAGGCAATCATGAGAAGAGCAGGAGTGGTAGGGTGGGAAGGAAGGAGAAAGAGTTGTGAAAAGAGTTTACAAAGCAGATGTAAATGATATTGAATCAAATTTCCTGGAAAGAGCTTTATTAATGGTCAATTTTGTAAATTTTTCTTTCTAAAAGCAGAGGGATGGTTTAGATGATTTCAATCACCTTTTCAGTTTGAGGTGTCTACTTATTAGTTGTGTGATAAATTAATCCAATATTTTCTGAGAACTCACTGTGCATTAGACTGTGTGCTGAGTTCTGGGGATAAGATAGTGAACAAGGTTAAAGAAGGTCAAAGTTCTGCCCTCAAAGTTCACAGTTCCGTGAGAGATGTAATAACAAATAAATGTATAATTTGTGATAAGTGCTCTGAAAATTAAACAAGGTGTTAAAAGAAAATAAGCTACATTCAAACTTTAATGATGTTATTTTTTTTAATTGCATCTAAAAATTGATGAAATATGGTAGAACTTTCCTCATAGATTTATTGTGAGGATTAAATAAGGTAATATATGCAAAAAACAGAGGCAGAAACACAGTAACTAGTCAGTGAACATTAGCTATTATTACCCTCATTCTCTAGGGTTGTTTGAAAGAGTTAATGCAATAAGGTTGATTAATGAGTGTACCTGGCATAAGATTCAGTACCAGGTAGGAAGCCCATGCATGTAGAAGGCATTTGGTATGTGTAAGTATGAATTCATGACTTTGTGTCAGTGGAGGTTTTATGGCTTATGCCAAATGATTTGAACAGAAACAGGGGAAAAAATGCTGAGGGTCCTGTTGCCATGAGTTTTTTTTTTTTATTGTGAGAAAGAAAAAAATAGCTCTTTTTGTCTTATTTGGATCTCCCAACTCCTTCCTTTCCTCTTTGTTGTGGGTAATTTCATGAAGTTGAGGTACCACAAGCTACTTTATTTCATAGGGCAAGCTGGGGAGGCTCCAGGGAACTTTTTGTCAATTTTGAGGCTTTATTTCTCCTTTAATTAGCAGTAGGCAAGGACCAGACAGGAACATTTTAATGACACAGAAAATGTGTGCCTGAGGAAGTGGACCAGAGTCAACTCAGGCTGTACTGATGTCTCACTGGTCTTACAACATGGCTTCCTTTACATGAAATACAATTAATTCAGCAGCTCTTTAATTTAATTTGATGGCTTTGGTACATTTCTCAATCCCTAAAGGTAGGAGGCTATCTCAGTCTGAAGATCTTTTGGGAACCTTAGCTCACTACTTCATCGGGTTGCCTATTCACTGTTCCTGATGTTTAATTCTGTTCTGCTATTCCTAGTCCCCAAGAATTGAGGGATCTAAGTGTGCCTAAAAGGGACAGTAGAAACAGGACTGGGCATGGTATCAGAAGTCTGGGGTTCCAATTCAAGGTCTGGCACTTGCTAGAGTATGACTTTGGGTAAGCCATTTCAGTTTGTGGAACTTGTTTTATCATCTGTCTAACCTGGGGGTAAGAGAACTTGGGCCTCATGGAAGCTGGTAGAAGGATTTAATGTGATAATAAAGATTCCGGTAAGAGTAGTTACTCTTAAGTCTTTGGCCAAGTCTAACTCTTCTATTTGAGTAAGTCATCCTCTTCAACCAAGGAAGAGTTACACATAGGGGTGGTGAGGGAAAAGGAGGAGTCAACCCTGAGGGTTAGATACCGTATTTGGAATCACTTCATAGCAGAATGTGGTAATATATGAGAAGGTGTATAATAAGCACAGGGACTGAGATAGTAGGTTCTTTAGAAGTACATCTCTTTCCTTCCACCACTCCTTTTTGAGGGGAAAATAACTGTTTGGGAACCTCTTTCTTCCTGGTATCTTCCCTTGGGAAGTCCAGATAAGGCCATTGAATTGCTTTACTAGTGTATAGCAAATTAGTTCAGTTGATTAGCACACCTCATAATTGATGTCAATGAGTCCAATTCAGTTCCCCTGTGGGTCATTTACCTTTTCTCATTCACCATGGACCATACAAATAACAGTATGTCAGTTTATTTGAAGGGGTAGATAAGCATATCAGAGATAGAAATGTCCATCTTGTCCATGTGAGGGAGGGGCTGGTTTGGTGTTCTTTGTCATTGCTGTTAGAACACCAAAGCTAAAATCAGGAAGGAAGAGTAGTGATGAGAAAATACTGAATCAGAAAACGTCAAAGTTCAAAGGGACCTCAGAGATCACCTAGTTCAATTCCTTCTCCCCCTTTTTTTTTTCAGATGAAGAGACTCAGTACATGGGGGGAACTGACTATAACCTTAACACTTTTTTTTTATTCATTTAGCTTGGTAAAGTTGTGCCAACATGAGTGGGTCAGGCTAAGAACTGGAGTTTCTTTTACAGAGGAAATGGAAGAAGACTGGATTGGGCATGAATATGTAGATGTACAGATGGCTAAACTGGTGAGTAACTAGACCAAGTGAAGACTAAAATAATTTGTAGAAATATCCACAAGGCAAAGAATCTTGGGTACAGATTCAGCCTCCATTTTACTTCCAGAATACAATCTTAAAGCACAAAGCCAGTCATGTCCTGGTACCTTACAAAGCCCCAAACTTAGCATTCAACACTCTCCATAAGATCACCATCCTACCATGCTCTTCCACAAAACCTATGCACCAGATATGTTCTGTACTACTTATCCCTCTTGAAACATACCCTTCAAATCTATGGTTCTATACTCAGTAGTATTGGTGGAGTCAGGACTTCAACCCAGGTCTATGAACTACAGGCCAGTGTTCTTTCCACTTCATTATATATCTTATCTAATTCATTTCTGCTTTATGCTAATGCACTATCATATCAATGAATAACAAATAGTATAAAATTGTTAATGTTCATAAAGGATTAACTATGCTCAAAGGCCTGGATATACACATTACCTCACTTAATCTTTATAACATTCCAAAGAAATAGGTAGCCTTTTCCAGATAAGGAAACTGAAGCTCAGAGAGATTAAAGAATTTGCTCAAATTCACATATATCAAGTTGTAGAAACCAGGTTCAGATATAAATGTGTGACTGACTTCAGAGTCTGTGCTCATAATGACTACTTTAGTCTCTCTTTCTTGAAGTATTATTTTGACCCACTATGGGCAAAGTATATGATTTGACTTGCATCCCAAGGAAGAGGGATGGTCTTCACAAGCAAACGTGCATTATGACTGATGGCATATGCCTTTGAAATGGTAAATGGAGAAAATAAGTGCAGTCCATGTTTAGGGAACTGAATTCTCTCTGTTGGAACCTACTTGTTTCCCCTAAAAATATGAAGCCCATTTGCCCGGTCTCACTAATCTATGCTCTACTCCCAATTCAGATCATATACCTCAGAAAATATTTATAGAATTAATGGCTAGCTGCCATGCAGACTAGTAGCTCTAAGTAGTGGGGCACCTGGGTGGCTCAGTTGGTTAAGTGTCTGCCTTTAGCTCAGGTCATGATCTCTCAGGGTCCTGGGACTGAGTCCCGCATCAGGATCCCTGTTCAGTGGGGAGTCTGCTTCTCCCTATCCCTCTGAACCTCCTCCCCACTTGAGGGTTCTCTCTCTCTCTGTGTCTCAAATAAATAAATAAAATCTTAAAAAAATAAGTTCTAAGTAATTGTTGTTTCTTGCCTTGTCAATTGTTGCCATTCTAGCTGGCATAAGGTGGTATCTCAATGTGGTTTTGATTTGAAGTTCCCTGATGGCTAATGATTTTGAACATTTTTTCATGTGTCTGTTAGCCATTTGTATGTCTTCATTGGAAAAGTGTCTGTTCATATCTTCTGCCCATTTTTTGATTTGTTTATTTGTTTCTTGTGGATTGAGTTTGAGAAGTTCTTTGTAGATCTTGGATACCAGTCTTTTATCTGTAGTATCATTTGCAAATATATTCTCCCATTCCGTGGGCTGCCTCTTAGTTTTTTTTTTGACTGTTTCCTTGGCTGTGCAGAAGCTTTTGATCTTGATGAAGTCCCACAAGTTCATTTTCTCTTTTGTTTCTCTTCCCTTTGGAGATGTGTCATGAAAAAGGTTGCTGTGGCCAATGTTGTAGAGGTTGCTCTGCAACCTCTGTGACACTGAGTCTTATCCTACTACCTCATCTTCACCACAACCATGTCTTATTTCACTCTACCTTGTGAATTATTAAATTAAGAAAGGCTTTAATTCCTGTTTGAAGGTGCAGTCTTTTCTTTGTCTTTTCACACTTATAGATGTTAACAGTTGCTACTGCCTCAGTGTGAATGAGTTTTGATTCCTTCCTTAGCTCAGGTTTTCCTAAGGAATTAGAGAAAGAAAGAGTAAGAGATTCTGGAGTACTTGGAGTTGGGGGCAGAGAGCAAATCCTGATACCAAAGTGAGGGGAAGTATAGACCTTGAAACAAGGGTCTAAAGTCTTGACCAACTTGACAGTCTGGCCCCAGGCCAAGAATGCATGTGGAGAAAGCTAGAAGCAGCAGACTCTAATCTTAAGGTAACTGCTTGAGGTGGATAGGTACTTTAGACTGGAGGCCTTTCCTGGGTGCTCAGGCAGATGATAGCTATCACCTAAGTCCTGGAGCCTGTGAACTGTGGCCTGGCCTTTAGTGGACTTGATCAGGCTGCCTCAGAGGAAGGACACCTATCTTGGAAGGAAAAATAAAAAGAGAGATTAACCCATTTTGAAGGAGAAAAATGCCAGAGGCACTAAATGAGACATGAACTGAAGAGACTTAATTTCACAGAGAACCAAGTTGTTAGATCTTAATGGGAATTGGGGGATCACTTGGTCCACACTTACAGCCACAAATTGGACTGCGGCTTTGGACGCAAGATTGATGAGTGCAAGGCAGGGGTTCAAGCCTAAACAGAGTAGGTACTAGGGCAGATGCCCAAGGCAAGGGACTCACACTCTAGACAGGAAACAAAGATGGAGCATACATAAAGAAATAATTATGGTATACATTTTGCTAGCTACTTTATGTATGTAAGCCTGAGAAGAACTGATGGTGTTCCTATATTTTAAAAACATTTGAGGAGACTGAGTCTGGGGGTGGGGTGGGAACTGCCTGAGGTCACACTCAGTTTTTAGCACAGCACAGCTTAGAGCCTAGGTCCCATGATTCCCAGAGCGGTGTTTTTTTTTTTTTGTTTGTTTGTTTGTTTGGTTGGTTGGTTTGTTTTGTTTTGTTTTCCATATCATCCTGCCTTATGTTTTTTTCTGCTTGTTTCCTTATAAGCTAGATACTATTATCACCCACATTTTCCAGTGAGGAAACAAGATTAAGAGAGGTTAAATAACTCTCTTCAGGTCTCACATCTTCTATTGTGGTGGCGCCAGGATGCAAACCCAGGTAGTCTGTTTCTAGAACTTAAGATCTTAACAACTCTGCCACAACTACATTTCAAATTAGGAAGCTTTAATATATTAGTCACAATAGAAGAGCAAAAAATGATTTTAAGCAATGATATCCAGTGCTAGTAAACTTGTATAGAAGTAGGTATACTCACATACTCTTAGAAACCTTGGAAATAATTTGCTGGACTCCTTGGCAAAGCACTACAGAAATATTCAGTAAGAGCCACAAATAAATTCATGTTCTATGATCCAGGAATTCTAATTTACAGAAATTTTCCTCAAGGAGTGACTCCAAAAGGTACAGAAAAGCTATGTACATAGGGATGCTTATTGCAGCCTTACTGATGAAGAAATGGCAACAATATTGTCCACCATTAGGGGACTGTCTGTTTGTACATCAACAGAATGGAATATTAGGTAGCCTTGAGGGAAAAAAAATAGGAAGACTGCAAAGGTATGTGACACAATGCCTTTGATAGAATGGTAAATGAAAATATCATGCACCAAATTCCCAATCATCTTGGTTGAAGCCTATTTAAAATATGCATGCATATGGAAGGAAAAAAAGCAAACATGAGCCTAGTGATATTAGGATGGTGGGATTATGAGACACTTCCATTTTTATTGTTATATGTTTTCTTTAATGCTCTTAGAGATAATCTTTTTTTAATAATCTTTTTTATTATATTATGTTAGTCACCATACAGTACATCCCTGGTTTTTGATGTAAAGTTCGATGATTCATTAGTTGTGTAGAACACCCAGTGCACCATGCAATACGTGCCCTCCTTACTACCCATCACCAGCCTATCCCATTCCCCCACCCCTTCCCCTCTGAAGCCCTCAGTTTGTTTCTCAGAGATAATCTTTTTAATACAGAAAGGAAAATAGAGCACACTATTAATTTTCTTATTTCCAGGAACCTGTTTTCATTTCACAAAGACCCAGGAAATTCATGCCTCCACAGCACTGCACTTTGGCCTTCTTAAGAGGTGGGGCTTGTGAAAAAGGTTCTGGCCATAGAGACACCATCCAGACAGACACAAGTTCTCTCCAGGGCCTATACTTTTCCTGGAAGGAAGAATAAGTAAGCCTCTTGGACTGCCCCTTGCAAAAGCAAGTTATTTTTAATGTGTCATTTAAATTAGAAGTGTGGTATGGTGGTGTATTCCTGGATAAGAAGTCATGTGATGCATTCAAGCCCATATTGGGATCCAAGTGAAGTCAGGCACTCTTGTTACAGTCCTCCTTCTATGTGGAAGGTGTCTCTCTCAGTGCTGTGTTGCCTCAGTGTAAGCAAGGGTACTGGGAGTAGTGCAAATCTTTATTTCCTACCCTTCTCAGTGCATCCTTTCTGAATTCTGTGCATCACTCAGAAATCCCTCACCTGTGTAATTCCTCACCTGGAATCTTTGGCTTTTGTGAAGGTATTTTTGAGTGCAAATAGTTGTTCACATTGATGAATGTGGGAGGAGATGAGGAAATTCCTAAGCTGCCATTTTGTTGACATCTTTTTTTTATTTAAATTCAATTAGCCAAGTTATTTTGTTGACATCTGTATTGCTGAGTAAATTTTTGTATATGGTGTGAAGTAGGAGCCCAATTTCATTATTTAGTATGTGGCTATCTAGCTGTCCCAGCATCATTAGTTGAAAAGACTTCTTTTCCCATGGAATAAATTATCTTGGCACCCTTGTCAAAAATCAATGACCATAAATATGGGTTTATTACTGGGCTCTCAATTGTATTTCACTGATTTATATGTCTGTCCTTATATCAGTACTACATTATTTTGGTAACTGCGGCTTTTGTTTTTAAGATTTTATTTATTTATTTATTTATTTATTTATTTATTTATGATAAAGAGAGAGAGCGAGAGAGAGAGTGAAAGAAAGAGAGAGTGAAAGAGAGAGAGAGAGCATGAGATGGGGAACAGAGGGAGAGGGAGAAGCAGGCTCCACTCTGAGCAGGGAGGTGATGTGAGGCTTGATCCTAGGACCCCAGGATCGTGACCTGAGCCAAAGGTAGATGCTTAACTGACTGAACCACCCACATGCCCTGGTAACTGCAGTTTTTTAGTAAGTTTTGAAATCAGTATGTGTGATTCCTCTAATTTTGTCTTCCTTCTATAAGATCATCTTTTTTTAATTGGGGCTCCCCAGCAATTCCATATGAATCCATGTTAATCCTTCTCTCTTTTTTTTTTAAGATTTTATTTATTCACTTGACAGAGAGAGAGACAGACAGCGAGAGAGGCAACACAAGCAGGGGGAGTGGGAGAGGAAGAAGCAGGCTCCCAGCGGAGGAGCGTGATATGGGGCTCGATCCCAGGACACTGGGATTATGCCCCGAGCTGAAGGCAGCTGCTCAACGACTGAGCCACCCAGGCGCCCCCCATGTTAATCCTTCTTTTTCCAGCTTTAGTGAGGCATAACTGACAAATCAAATTGTAATATATTTAAAGTGAACAACATGATGATTTGATACGTGTATACATGGTGAAAGAATTCCTACACTCAAGTTAATTAGCATATCCATCACCCCATGGTTATCATTTTCTTATGAGAACACAAGTTCTACTCTTTATCAAATTTCAATCATACAGTACAGTATCATCAACTATAGTCACCATGTTATACATTACATCCTCAAACTATTCATCTTGTAACTATAGGGTCATATATTTTTACCAAATTCTTTCTATTTCCCCCAGCTCATAGTCCCAAGCAACCATCATTTTATTCTTTTTTTCTGTGAGTTCAACATTTTAAGATTCTACATGCAAGTGATACTATACAGTATCAGTCTTTCACTGTCAACTTATTTTGCTTAGCATAATGTCCTCAAGGTTCATCCATTTGCTACAAATAGCAGTATTACCTTCTTTTAAGAGTGAATAATATTCCATTATCTATTTATCTATCTATTGATTAATCAATCAATCATCACCTATATCTATCTATCTTTCATCATCTATCATCTCTATCTGTATGTCTATCATCTATCAATCATCTATCATCATTTATCTATCTATATCTATTTATATCTATCTATCATCTATCATTATCATCTCTCTATCTAACATTTGTTTATCTATTCATCCGTTGACAGACACTTAGGTTATTTCTGTACCTTGACTATTGTGAATAATGTTGCAATGAATTTGCAAGTACAGATATTTCTTTGAGATCATAATTTTATTTCCTTTCAATATATACCCAGAATTGGGATTGTTGAATCATAAGACAGTTCCAGGTTTATTTCCTTGAGAAATCTCTATACTGTTTTCCATACTGACTGTAATGCTTTACATTCCCATTAACAGCATACAAGGGTCCATTTTTCTCTGTATCTTTGTCAGCAGCTGTTATTTCCTGTCTTTTTAATAATAGACATTCTATCATGTGTGAGGTTTTATCTCATTGTGGTTTTGATTTGCATTTCCCTAATGATTAGTGATGTTGAAAAGCTTTTCATATACCCTTTGGCCATTTGTATGTCTTTTTTGAAAAATGTCTATTCAAGTCCCTTGCCCATTTTTTTAAAGATTTTTATTATTTTATTTATTCGACAGAGATAGAGACAGCCAGCGAGAGAGGGAACACAAGCAGGGGGAGTGGGAGAGGAAGAAGCAGGCTCACAGCGGAGGAGCCTGATGTGGGGCTCGATCCCATAACACCGGGATCACGCCCTGAGCCAAAGGCAGACGCTTAACCGCTGTGCCACCCAGGTGCCCCCCTTGCCCATTTTTTATTGAGGTATTTGTTTTTGACTATTGAGTTGTATGAGTTGTTTGTATATTACATTTGTTAAACCCTTTTCATCAGATATGTGGATTGAAAATATGTTCTCCCTTTCCACAGGTTGCTTTTTCATTTTATTGATAGTTATTATTATTATTATTGATTATTGCTGTGCAGAAGCTTTGTAGTTTGATGCAGTTTTACTTCATTGTTTTTGCTTTTGTTCCTTTTGTTTTAGGTGTCAAATAAAAAAAATTAAGGCCAAGACCCATGTCAAGGAGCTTACCTCCTGTTTTCTTCTAGGAGTTTTACATTTTTAGATATTATGTTCAAAACTTTAACCCATTTTGACCTGATTTTTGCATAGAGTGTGAGTGTCCAGTTTTTCCAACACCATTTATTGAACAGACTATCATTTTCCGATTGTATATTTTTGGATCTTTGTCAAAAATTAATTGACCATATAAACATGGGTTTATTTTGGGGCTCTTTATTCTTTTCCATTAATATATGTGTCTGTTTTTATCTCAGTACCATACTATTTTGACTATTATAGTCTTGCAATATAGTTTGAAAGCAGAAATGTGATGCTTCCAGCTTTGTTCTTTCTCAAGACTGTTTTGGCTATTCAAGGTCTTTTGCAGTTTTATATGAATTCTAGGGTTGCTTTTTAAATTTTTTTTGTGGAAAAATGCCATTAGAATGTTGATAGGGATTGCAGTGAATATTCAGATCACCCTGAGTAGTATGGACATTTTAACAATATTAATTCTTCCAATCTATGAACACAGGATATCTTCACATTAATTTATTTCTTCCTCAATTTCTTTTATGAATGCTATATAGTTTTCAGTTCATAGATCTGTCAACACCTTCATTAAATTTACTCCTAAGTATATTATCAATGACACTGCTTTCTTAATTTCCCTTTAAGGTAGTTCATTGTTAATATATATAAACAAAACTGATTTTTTTTTAGTTTTCATTTAAATTCCAGATACTTAACATGCAGTGTAATATACTTTCAGGTGTACAATTTAGTGTTTCAAAACTTACATACCACACTGGTTGCTCATCACACCAAGTGCCCTCCGTAATCCCCATCACCTATTTAATCCATCCCCCTGACCACATTCTCTCTGGTAAACATCGGTTTCTTCTCTATACTAAAGAATCTGTTTCTTGGCTTGCCTCTCTTCCCCCCCCCATAATTGTTTGCTTTGTTTCCTAAATTACACATATGAGTGAAATCATGCAGTATATGTCTTTCTTTGAATAACTTATTTTGCTTAGCATAATACACTCCATCCACGTTGTTGCAAATGGCGAGATTTCATTCTTTTTTATGGCTGAATAACATTCCAATGTGTGTGTGTGTGTGTGTGTGTGTGTGTGTGTGTGTGTGTACACATACCACATCTTCTTTATTCATTCATCAGTCTATGGGAATTTGGGCTCTTTACATAACTTGGCTATTGATAATGCTGCTATAAACATAAGGGTGCATGTACCGTTCAAATTAGTGTTTTTGTATCCTTTGGGTAAACACCTAGTAGTGCAATTAAAGAATCATAGGGTAGTTCTTTTTTTAACTTTCTGAGGAACCTCCATACTGTTTTTCAGAGTGGCTGCACAAGTTTGCATTCCCACCAATAGTGCAAGAGGGTTCCCCTTTCTACATATCTTCATCAATAACTTTGTTTCCTGTGTTGTTAATTTTAGGTATTCTGTCTGGTGTGAGGTGGTATCTCATTGTGGTTTTGATTTGTATTTCCCTCATGATGAGTGATGTTGAGCATCGTTTCATGTGTCTGTTGGCCGTCTCTCTGTCTTCTTTGGAAAAATGTCTATTCATGTTTTCTGTCCATTTTTTAAATTGCATTATTTCTTTTTTGGGTGTTGAGTTTGATAAGTTCTTTATAGATTTTGGATACAAATCCTTTATCACATATGTCATTTGCAAACATCTTCTCCCACTTTGAAGATTGCCTTTTAGTTTTGTTGATTGTTTTCTTGGCTGTGCGGAAGTATTTATTTTGATGAAGCCCCAATAGTTTATTTTTTATTTTGGTTCCCTTGCCTCAGGAGACTTATCCAGTAAGAAGTTGTTATGGCTGCTGTAAAAAAGGTTACTGCATGGTTAATCCTCTAGGATTTCAATGATTTCCTGTCCCATATTTAAGTCTTTAATCCATTCGGAATTTATTTTCGTACGGTGTAAGAAAGTGGTCCAGTTTCTTTCTTCTTCATGTTGTTGTCCAGTATTCCTAACATCATTTTTTAAATTACTACTATGTTATGTTGGTCACCATACAATACCTCACTAGTTTTTGATGTAGTGTTCCATGATTCATTGTTTGTGTATAACACCAAGTGCTCCATGCAATACATGCCCTCCTTAATACCCATCACTGAGCTAGCACATCGCCCCACCCGCTCCCCTCTGAAACCCTCAGTTTATTTCCTGGAGTCCATAGTCTCTCATTGTTCATCTCTCACTCTGTTTCCCCCCCTTCATTTTTCCCTTCCTTCTCCTAATGTACTCCTTGCTATTCATTATGTTCCACAAATGAGTGAAATCGTATGATAATTGTATTTTTCTGCTTGACTTATTTCACTTAGCATAATAAACTCCATTTCCATCCAAGTCAATGCAAATGGTGGGTAATCATCTTTTCTGATGGCTGAGTAATATTCCATTGTATATATGGACCACATATTCTTTATCCATTCGTCTGTTGAAGGGCATCTCAGATCCTTCCACAGTTTGGCTATCGTGGACATTGCTGCTATGAACATTGCGGTGCATATGGTCTTTCATTTCACTATGTCTGTATCTTTGGGGTAAATACCCAGTAGTGCAATTCCCGGGTCATAGTGTAGCTCTATTTTTAACTTTTTGAGGAAACTCCACATTGTCTTCCAAAGTGGCTTCACCAACTTTCATTCCCACCAACAGTGTAAGAGGGTTACCCTTTCACCAGATCCTCTCCAACATTTGTCATTTCTTGCCTTGTCAATTTTTCCAATTCTAACTGGTGTAAGGTGGTGTCTCAATGTGGTTTTGATTTGATTTTTCCTGATGGCTAATGATGATGAACATTTTTTCATGTGTCTTTTAGCCATTCTTATAATCTTCATTGGAAAATTGTCTGTTTATTTCTTTTGCCTTTGGAGATATGTCATGAAAAGTTGCTGTGGCTGACATCAAAGAGGTTGCAGCCTATGTTCTCCTTTATGATTTTGATGGATTCCTGTGTCACATCAAGGTCTTTCATCCATTTAGAGTTTATCGTTGTATATTGTGTGAGAGAATGGTCAAGTTTCATTCTTCTGTATATAGCTGTCCAATTTTCCAAGCACCATTTATTGAAGAGACTGTCTTTTCTCCATTGGATGTTTTTTCCTGCTTTGTCAAAGATTAATTGACCATAGAGTTGAGGGTCCAGTTCTGGAGTCTCTAATCTGTTCCATTGGTCTATGTGTCTGTTTTTATGTCAGTACCATGCTGTCTTTGTGATCACAGCTTTGTAGTATAGCTTGAAATCCGGCAACGTGCTGTCCCCAGCTTTGTTTTTCCTTTTCAACATTTCCTTGGCAATTTGGGGCCTTTTCTGGTTCCACACAAATTTTAGGATTGTTTGTTCCAACACTTTGAAAAATGTCATTGGTATTTTGATCGGGATGGCATTGAGAGTGTAGATAGCTCTGGGTAGCATAGACATTTTAACAATGTTTATTCTTCTGATACATGAGCATGGAATGTTTTCCATCTTTTTGTGTATTCTTCAATGTCTTTCATCAATGTTCTGTAGTTTCTAGAGTATAGATCATTTGCCTCTTTGGTTAGGTTTATTCTGAGATATCTTATGGTTTTTGGTGCTTTTGGAAATGGGATCGATTCCTTAATTTCTCTTTCTAGAGTTACATTGTTAGTGTATAGGAAGGCAGCTGATTTCTGTGCATTGATTTTGTATCCTGCCACATTACTGAATTGCTGTATGAGTTCTAATAATTTGGGAGGTGGAGTCTTTTGGGTTTTCCACATAAAGTGTCATGTCATCTGTGAAGAGAGTTTGACTTCTTCTTTGCCAATTTGAATACCCTCTATCCCTACACTCTGAAGGGTTCTAATCAGGAAAGGATGCTGTATTTTGTCAAATGCTTTTTCTGCCTCAATTGAGAGGACCATATGATTCTTGTGTCTTCTCTTATTAATGTTTTCTGTCACACTGATTTGCAAATGTTGAACCACTCTTGTATCCCAGGAAAGAATCCCACATCATCGTGAAGGATAATCCTTTTAAGGTGCAGTTGGATCCTATTAGCTAGGATCTTATTGAGAATTTTGGCATCCATATTCATCAGGGATATTGGCCTGTAATTCTCCTTTTTTATATGGTCTTTGCCTGGTTTGGGGATCGATGTAATGCTGGCCTTATAGAATGAGTTTGGAAGTGTTCCCTCCATTTCTATTTTTTGAAACAGCTTCAGGAGAATAGGCAATATCTTCTTTGAATTTTTGGTAGAATTCCCCAGGGACTCCATCAGGACCTAGACTCTTTTTTGGGGGAGGTTTTTGATCACTGTTTCAATCTCGTTACCGGTTATTGGTCTACTTAGGTTGTCAATATCTTCCTCTTTCAGTCTTGGTAGTTTATAGTTTCCCAGGAATGCATCCATTTCTTCGAGGTTGCTTAATTTATTGGCATAGAGTTGTTGATAATAATTTCTAATAATGGTTTCTATTTCCTTGGTGTTAGTCATCATCTCTTCCATTTCACTCATAATTTTATTAATTTGGATCCTTTCTCTTTTCTTTTGGATAAGTCTGGCCTGCAATTTATTGATCTTAGTAAGTCTTTCAAAGAACCAGGTTCTAGTTTTGCTGATCTGCTCTACTCTATTTCTAGTTTCTAATTCATTGATCTCTGCTTTAATCTTAATTAATTCGCTTTTCATGCATGGTTTATGCCTACTTTGTTGTTCCATCTCCAGTAGTTTAAAGTGTGAGTATAGGGTGTGTATTTTAGATTTTTCTATTCTTTTGAGTGAGGCTTGGATGGCTATGTATTTCCACCTTAGGACTGCCTTTGCAGTATCCCATAGGTTTTGGACCGATATGTTCTGTTCTCATTGGTTTCCATAAATTGTTTAAGTTCTTATTTAATTTCCTGGTTGCCCCAACCATTTTTAAGCAGGATGGCCCTTAGCTTTCAAGTGTTTGAGTTTCTTCCAAATGTTTTCTTCTGATTGAGTTCCAGTTTCAAAGCATTGTGGTCTGAGAATATGCAGGGAATAATCTCAATCTTTTGGTATCGGTTGAGACCTGATTTATGACCCAGTATGTGGTCTATTCTGGAGAAAGTTCCATGTGTGTTCGAGAAAAAAATGAATGTTCTGCTGTTTTAGGGTGTAATGCTCTGTATATATCTATGAGGTCCATCTGGTCCAGTGTGTCATTCAAAGCTCTTGTTTCTTTGTTCATTTTCTGCTTAAGTGATCTATCTATTGCTGAGAGTGGAGTGCTGAAGTCCCCTACTATTAATGTATTATTCTCTATATGTCTTTTTATTTTGGTTGGCAGTTGGCTTATGTAGTTGGCCACTCCCCAATTGGGAGTATAGATATTTATAATTGTTAGATCCTCTTGCCGGACATTCCCTTTACGAATAATATAGTATCCTTCTGTATCTCTAACTACAGTCTTTCACTTAAAATCTAATCTGTCTGATATGAGAATTGCTACCCCAGCTTTCTTTTGAGGTCTGTTGGCATGAAAAGTGGTTCTCCATCCCTTCATTTCCAGTCTGGATGTATCTTTAGGTTCAAAACAAGTCTCTTGTAGACAACATATGGGTGGGTCATGTCTTTTTATCCACTCTGCAACCCTGTGGCTTTTTATGGGAGCATTTAGGTCACTCGTGTTGAGTGTGATTATTGAAAGATATGATTTTAATGTCGTCATGTTGCCTGTGAAGTCCTTGTTTCTACAGATGGTCTCTGTAAATTTCTGTTCTGTATCACTCTTGGGGTCTTTCTCCTTTTAGAGAATACCCCTTAATATTTCTTGCAGGACTGGCTTGATGGTGACATATTCTTTCAGTTTTTGCTGGTCTTGGAAGCCCTTGTCTCTCCATCCATTCTGAATGACAGCCTTGCTAGGTACAGTATCCTTGGCTGCATGTTCTTTTCATTTAGTACTCTGAATATGTCTTGCCAGCCCTTTCTGGGTTGCCAGATCACTGTGGACAGGTCTGACATTATTCTGATATTCCTCCCTCTCTTCCCCCTTGCCACTTGTAAGACTGTTTCCTTGGATCTAAGATTTGCAAATTGTACTATTATATGTCATGGTATCGGTCTGTTTTCATTGATTTTGGGAGGGGTCCTCTCTGCCTCTTGGACACGAATGCTTGTTTCCGTCCCCAGATTAGGGAAGTTCTCAGCTACAATTTCCTCAAATATATCTTCTAGACCTCTCTCTTTCTCCACCACCCTCACGGATCCCGATTATTCTGATATTGGAACATTTCACTGAGACAGTAATCTCTCTCAGCTTAACTTCTTGAAATTGGTTTTGTTTTTCCCATGTCACCTCATTTTCCTTCTTTTCTATCATCTTATCCTCTAACTCACTAATTCATTCTTCTTTTTTTTTTAAGATTTTATTTATTTATTTGACAGAGATAGAGACAGCCAGCGAGAGAGGGAACACAAGCAGGGAGAGTGGGAGAGGAAGAAGCAGGCTCATAGCGGAGGAGCCTGATGTGGGGCTCGATCCCACAATGCTGGGATCACGCCCTGAGCCAAAGGCAGATGCTTAACCGCTGTGCCACCCAGGCGCCCCAATCACTAATTCATTCTTCTGATACTCAGGCAACCTTGTTTGGGCAGAGTTGCCCTGCCCCTATTGGGGGGGATGGGCTCAGTGAAAACCAGTTTTTGGGGGCTTTTGTTCTCTGGTGACTTTCCCTGGTGGCTTTCTGTGTCAGTTTTGAGAGTCAGAGCAGAAGTGACCATATCCATACCTCTGTCTCAGAATAGAGAGATTACAGTCTGCTCTTCACTGAGCTCTCCAGGCCACACTGACTCCATTACTATCTGTTCTGCTAGAAACCTGCAGCGTCCTGGTTTATAAGCCCCACAGCCACTCTTCCAGTCCTCGTTGCCAGCGCCAGGCACGTCTCTGCCCTTTGTGTTTCTAAAACTGCCAGCTGCCCCTAGTTCACACCCGTGCCCCTGAGCTCCAGGTTTCAGTCTGGAGGGCTGTCCTAAAGTCCTTTCCCTGCTGCCTCCGGTCTGTGAGTCTGTGCATGGTCCCCAGCACAGGAGGCTTTTGCCTTCACAATGCAAGAGTATGGAGGTTCCCTCTCCCCTCCATTTATCTTCCAATATCCGCCTGCAGAATCTTGGCTCCCTGCTTCATACCTCGAGACCAACCACTGAAGATGTTTTGTTTGTAGAGATATATCTTCTTATATTTAATCCTGATTTCATGGGTGTTCAGAATGGCTTGGCAGATATCCAGCTTGATTCAGGGGACCGGTTGAAATAGAGTCCCCTACTCCATGGCCATCTTTGGATACCCCCCAATACCATTTGTTGAAGATACTTTTTTCCATTGGATGTTTTTTCCACTTCATCGAAGATTAATTGACCATATAGTTGTAGGTTCATTTCTAAGTTTTCTATTCTGTACTATTGATCTATGTGTTTATTTTTGTAACAGTAACATACTGTTTTGATCACTACAGTTTTGTATATAACTTAGTCCAGAATTATGGTACCTCCAGCTTTGATTTTCTTTTTCAAGATTGCTTTGGTTATTTGAGATCTTTTGTGGTTCCATTCAATTTTAGGATTGTTTGTTCCAGCTCTGTGAAAAATGCTGTTGGTATTTTGATAGTGATTGCATTAAACAGACACAACTGGTTTTTGTGTATTGATTTTGTAGCCTGCAATTTTACTGAATTCGTTTATTTGTTCTAATTTTTTTGGGTTAAACTCTTAGGGTTTCTTTTCTTTTTTTATTTAATAATATTCTTTTTATTATATTATGTTAGTCACTATACAGTACATCCCTAGTTTTTGATGTAAAGTTCCATGATTCATTGCATATAACACCCAGTGCACCATGCAATACGTGCCGTCCTTAATACTCATCATCAGCCTATCCCTATTTTTAATAGTTTTGGTTTTTTACCCTTTATGTTGGAGTAATAAATTGCATACTCAGAACCATTCCAATATTAAAGAATTCTGAATTTCATTCACTACATATTTACTTTTAGGAGTGATATTTATACTTTGATAAGTTTTCATGTTACTAATTTACCATCCCTTTATTTTAGCTTGCTGAACTCATTTTAACATTTCTTATAAGGCCAGTTTAGTGGTGATTCTTTCAGTTTTTGTGTGTTTGGAAAACTCTCCCTCAATTTGGAAGGAAAATTTTGTGGTAGAATATTCTTGGTAGGCAGTTTTTTTTTCTTTCTTTCAGTATTTGAATATATTGCACTCCTTTCTATCCTCCATAATTTCTGTGGAAAAATCCACTGATAGTCTTATGGGAGGGTTTCCTTTATGTAGTAAGTTGCTTTTAAGATTCTCTCTTTGTCTTTAACTTTTGTCTATTTAATTATACCCTATCTTAGAGTGGGTCTTTTTTGATTCATATTATTGGGTGTTCTTTAGGTTTCTTTGATGAGCTTAGGATCTTGTCTTTAAGATCAAGTCTCCAGGATCTTGAAGAGTGTTCATTCATTATTTCTTTGAATAAGCTTTTTGCTACTTTCTCTCTCCTTATGCTTTCCAGGGTAACTGTAACCCATGGAACAATATTAAACAACAAAAAAGTGCAGTTTTCAAATAGGCATACAAGAACTTCCTGCAATTATTCTGACTGAGCTCAGCACAGAAAAAAAAAAGAAACAAACAAAACAGTCATCTGCCAGTTTCTCACTGGAGGGGATTTGACGGTACATTTTACTAGCTGTTTCCTGAGGTTTCAGTTTCTGATCACCATACTTGTAGGAGCAGACTGGGAACCCATCCTGCTGGGAGCCCTATAGAACTGGTGGAACATCCTCCACTGTCTCCCCTTGGCTCACTCCAACAGTAGTCTCCATAAAATCTCAAACTTTTCTCAGGAAACAGTTTGTTTTTGTAGGCTCCCAGGAAGACCAGAGTAAGCACTTAGATGCAGGTTGATTAGAAGTCAGACCTAAGGCTGCAATTGGAAAAATATGTAGTCAAACCTCTTCTAGGGAGAAACTAGGAGATGGATAGTTTTGCCTGTTTCTTCTGTGCTGAGCCCAGTTGTATACCTACAGGAAGCATTTGTGTGCCCATTTAAAAACTTCTTCTTTACTGTATTTCTATGGGACTGATAAACGCAAGCTTAATTGGCTGTCAGAACTATTGATTTAGTATCCTGAAACATTGCTGAATTGCTGTATGAGTTCTAGCAATTTGGGGGTGGAGTCTTTTGGATTTTCCACATAAAGTATCATGTTCTGCAAGGAGTCAGAGTTTGACTTCTTCTTTGCCAATTTTAAAGCCTTTTATTTCTTTTCCTTGCCTGATTGCTGCGACTAGGACTTCTAGTACTATGTTGAACAACAGTGGTGAGAGTGGGCATCTTTGTCGTGTTCCTGACCTCAGAGGAAAAGCTCCATTTTTCCCCATTGAGAATGATATTTGCTGTGGGGATTTTGTAGATGGATTTTATGATATTGAGGTATATTCCCTGTATTCTTACACTGTGGAGAATTTTAATCAAGAAAGGATGCTATATTTTGTGAAATGCCTTTTCTGCATCAAAGGAGAGGATCATATGGTTCTTGCCCTTTCTTTTATTAATGTGATGTATCACGTTGATTGATTTGTGAATGTTGAGCCACCCTTGCAGCCCAGGAATAAATCCCACTTGGTCATGGTGAATAATCCTTTTAATGGACTGTTGGGTCTTATTGGCTTCTGTCTTGGTGAGAATTTTGGCTTTCATTCTCATCAGGGATATAGGTCTGCAATTCTCCTTTTTGTTGGGGTCTTTGCCTGGCTTTGGGATCAAGGTAATGCTGACAGCATAGTATAAGTTTGGAAGTTTTCCTTCCCTTTCTATTTTTTTGAAACAGCTTCAGAAGAATAGGTATTAATTCTTCTTTAAATATTTGGTAAATTTCCCTGGCAAGCCATCCGGCCTTGGACTCTTGTTTGTTGGGAGATTTTTGATGACTGCTTCAATTTCCTTGCTGGTTCTGGGTCTGTTTGGGTTTTCTATTTCTTCCTGTTTCAGTTTTGGTAGTTTATAAGTTTCCAGGCATGCATCCATTTCTTCCAGATAGTTTAATTTTTTTGGTATATAGTTGATCATAAATTGTTCTTAAATTTGTCTGTATTTCTTTGTGCTGGTCGTGATCTTTCCTCTTTCATTCATGCTTTTATTAATTTGGGTCCATTCTCTTTTCTTTTTCATTAATCTGGCTGGAGATTTTTTCAATTTTGTTAATTCTTTTTTACATATATTAGCTAATTTTTTATTTTTTGTTATGTTATGTTAGTCACCATACAGTACATAATTAGTTTTCGATGTAGTGTTCCATGATCCATTGTTTGCATATAACACCCAGTGCTCCGTGCAATATGTGCCCTCCTTACTACCCATCACCGGGTTAGCTCATACCCCTGCCCCCTCCCCTCTGAAACCCTCAGTTTGTTTCCCAGAGTCCATAGTCTCTCATGTTTAATTCCCCCTTCTGTTTACCCCCGCTCCCTTCATTCTTCAATGACCCAGCTTCTATTTCTGTTGATATGTTCTACTGTTTTTCTGGTTACTATTTTAATGATTTCTGCTCCATTCTTTATTATTTCTATTCTTCTGCTGGGTTTAGGCTTTATTTGCTGTTCTTTATCCAGCTCCTTTAGGTGTAATGTTAGCTTGTGTATTTGAGACTTTAATTTTTTCATAAAAGCTTGTATTGCTATGTACTTCCCTCTTAGGACCACATTTGCTGTATCCTGAAGGTTTTGAACAGTTGTGTTTTCATTTTCATTTGTTTCCATGATTTTTTCTTAATTCTTCTTTAGTTTCTTGGTTGGCCTATTCATTCTTTATTAGGATGCTCTTTGACTTCCAAGTGTTTGAATTCCTTCCAAGTTTGCTCTTGTGATTGAGTTCAATTTTCAAAGCACTGTGGTCTGAGAATATGCAGGGAATAATCCCAATCCTTTGGTACCAGTTGACACCTGATTTGCAACCCAGTATGTCATCTATTCTGGAGAATTTTCCATGTGCACTCAAAGAGAATGTGTATTCTGTTGATTTATCATGGAATGCTCTGTATACATCTGTGAAGATCATCTGGTCCAATGTGTCGTTCATAGCCCTTCTGTCCTTGTTGTTCTTCTGCTTAGATGATCTCTCCATTGCTTTGAGTGGGATGTAGAAGTCCCCTACTATTATTATATTATTATCAGCGTGTTTTTTAAATTTTGTTATTGATTGGTTTATATATTTGGCTGCTCCCACATTAGGAGCATAAATATTTATAATTGCTAGATCTTCTCATTGAATAGACCCTTTATGTGTGATATAATGTCCTTCTTCTTCCCTTACTACAGTCTTTGGTTTAAAATCTAATTTTTCTGATATGAGGATTGCTATCCCAGTTTTCTTTTGAGGTCCACTAACATGATAAATTGTTCTCCACCCCCTCACTTTCAATCTGGAGGTGTCTGTAGTTCAAATTGAGTCTCTTATAGACAGCATATGGATAGGTCTTGCTTTTTTGTCTAATCTGATACCTTGTGTCTTTTGATTGGAGCATTTAGCCTATTTACATTCAGAGTTAAGTATTGAAATATATGAATTTAGTGCCATTTTATTACCTGAAAAGTCCCTGTTTCTGTGGATTGTCTCTGTTTTTTTTTTTTTTTTCTGGTCTATGTTACTTTTGGGCTCTCTCTTTGCTTAGAGGATCCCCTTTAATATTTCTTATAGCACTGTTTTAGTGGTCAAAAATTATTTTAGTTTCTGTTTTTCTTGGAAGCTCTTTATCTCTTCTTCCATTCTGAATGACAACCTTGCTCAATAAAATATTCTTGGCTGCATTTTTCTCATTTGGTATCCTGAATATATCATACCAGCCCTTTCTGGCCTGCCAGGTCTCTGTGGGTAGGTCTGCTGCCACTATAATGTTTCTAGCATTGTAAGTTAAAGAGCTCTTGCCTTGAGCTTTTTTTCAAGATTTTCTCTTTATCTTTGAAATTTCCAAGCTTCCCTATTATATGTAAGGATATTGATCCATTTTATTGGATTTTGAGGGGGGTTCTCACTACTTCTTGGACTTGAGTACCTGTTTCTTTCCCCAGATTAGGGAAGTTCTCAGTTATGATTTGCTCAAATATATCTTCTGTCCCTCTGTGTCTTTCTTCTTCCTCTCAGACTTCAATAATTTTAATATTGTTTCACTTTATGGTATTACTGATTTTTCAGAGCCTCCCCTCATGGTCCACTAGTTGTTTTGCTCTCTTTTCCTCAACTTCTTTCCTTTTCACCATCTTGTCTTCTATGTTACTGACTCTTCTGCTTCATTTACTCTGACTGTTAGAGCCTCTAATTTAGACTGCATCTCAAAGCATTTTTAATTTTGTCCTGATTAGATTTTATTTCTCCATGAAGAAATTCCCTAGTATCTTTTGTGCTTTTTTTTTTTAAAGCTCAGCTAGTAAATTTACCATCATTATCCTGAATTTCAGCTCTGATATTTTACTTATATCGATATCAGTTAGATCTGTGGCAGAGAGTATTACCTCTGGCTCTTTCCTTTGCTGTGAGAGGAATGGATGAATCAGAGAATAAAATAAAAAAATAAAAATGTCAACCATGATGCAAAAGAAATACACACTAGACAAATCTGAACAGTTCAGAAGCCAGAAGAGTAAAGACAAAGAAAAAAAGGGAAAATATAGAAAATATAATCTCCCAGGTGGAGAAAACAGGGTGATCCACTTGGTCCTGGGTGTATTTTGGTCTGTCCATTAGAAGACACTAAATCTTAAAATTGTAAAGAAAAGAAAACCTATATATATATATATGTATATATATATATATATATATATATATATGTATATATACATATATATATATATACACACACAAAAATAGGGTTGAATATAGTGAAAAGAAGCCAAAAATGAAGAATATATCTATAAAATGTAAAAATGAAAGTTAAAAAATGCTTAAAAATAGAATGTTGATAAAATAAGAAATCAATTGAAAAGAGAAAAAAAGGAAAAAAGAAAACAAAAATTTAAAACTCTAAGATTAAAAAATTATGAGGAAAAAAACCTTAAATTCTCTATACTATTTTCCCTTAGCACTGGAAATGTGCAATTCTGTGTTTTTGGTAAACTTGGTAGTACCCTGATGTTCTAGCTGGTCTTCTGGGGTGGGGATTGTTGCACTGAATTTCAGGTGTCTTTGCCTGGGAGGAGTTGTTCTACCCTTTGCCAAGGGGCTGGGCTTATTTTAAGTTGCTTAGTGTTGTTTTATGTGGCTTTTGTTCATTGAAGGCTTTTACACCTCTTTAAAGGATGCAAATAAAAATGGCCTCCCCCAGATCTCCAGCTCCAGAGCTGAAATATTGCTGCCCCCTCTCTTCAGTAAACCCTCAGGGAAAAGCAGTTTTTACTCTTGGGTTTGCCAAGCTCTGCAAACTTCTGTTGTTTGCACCAGTGCTGATCCTCCCGGGGGTGGGAGGAGGGTCCCTGCATTTTTGCCCTTTACAGGGCCTCCACCCAGAGAGTGGTCACCCGATGATGCTGATCATCCTGTGGTTCATGGTTTATGGCAAACCATGCTGAAAGCCCACTCCTGGGCTCACAGACAGTAGCTGGTTTCCCCACTCCAATGTTTGGGAATTCTGCCAGTTCAGGTGTCCCTGTTCTTTCTGAAACCCTGGAGATCCTGAGACCACCCTGTCACACCTAGGATTCTGCCTCACTTCACCGCCTGAGCACCTTTCAGACAAGGACATCTGTCATTGGAGCAGGCTTCTGCAAGTTCCTCTTTTGTGCTCCAGAGCTATAACACTTTCTGGTAGTTGGTTTACGGAGCTCCCTTCCCTCGCATTTATCTTTTGATGTATCCCCTTAAAATCACTTCTCTGCACCTCCTACCTTGCAAAAAGTGGTTGCTTTTCTATTTGTAGAATTCCAACTATTCTTTTCTTACATGTCAGGTTGAACTCATGGGTATTTAGAATGATTTGATAGTTTTCTAGCTTAATTCAAGAGACTGGTTGAAATGACATCCCCTAATCTTCTGCCGTCTTGCCTCTTTCTCCATAGTATTCCCTTATACTCCTTTTCATTTTTGTAAGGTTGGTAGTAATGTCTCTTCATTTTTCTGGTTTTAGTAATTTGTATTTTCTCTTTTTCTCCTAGTCAGTCTGACTTAGGCATTGACTCTCTATTGTACTTTTTTCTATTCTTTCATTGGTCCTAATCTTCATTCAGGCATTTCTTGCTTTATTGCACTTTGCTTTAATGTACTTCACAGATATTGTGTTTTTTTACAAATTGAAGGTTTGTGGCAAACCTGTGTTAAGTAAGTTTGTGAGTGTCATTTTTCCAAGAGCCTTTGCTCACTTTGTGTCCCTGTGTCATATTTTGGTAATTATCACAATATTTGAAACTTTTTCATTATTAGTATATTTGTCACAGTGATCTGTGTCAGTGATTTTGGATGTTACTACTGTAATTGTTTTGTGGCACCATGAACTGCACCCATATAAGATGATGAACTTAATAAAAAAATGTATGTTCTGATGGCTCCAGTGACCAGCCATTGCCCCATTTTTCTCCCTCTTCTCAGGCTTCCCTATTCCCTGAAACAAAATATTGGAAAAAAAAAACAATTAATAACCCTACAATGGTCTCTAAGTGTTCGAGTGAAAAAAAAAAAAGAGTCATATGTTTCTCACTCTAAATCAAAAGCTAAAAATTATTAAACTTTGGGAAGAAGGCATGTTGAGAGCCAAGGCAGGCCAAAAGCTAGGTTTCATGCCAAATCATTAGCCAAATTGTGAATGCAAAGGAAAAGTTCTTGAAGGAAACCAAAAATGTTATTCTAGTGAACACACGGATGATGAAAAAATTAAATAAAATACACTTATTGCTGATAAGGGGAAAGTTTTAGTGGTCTGAATAAAAGATCAAACCAGCAACAATATTTTGCTTAATCTAGAGCAAAGCCCCAACTCTCTTTAATTCTGTGAAGGCTGAGAAGTGAGGAAGCTATAGAAAAAGTTTTGATGTTAGCAAAGGTTGGTTCATGAGGATTGAGGAAAGAAGCCATCTCCATAATCTAACAGTACCAGGCTAAGCAGCAAGTGCTGATGTAGAAGTGAAACAAGTTATCCAGAAGATCTTGCTAAGGTATTTAATGAAGATGGCTACACTAAACAACAGATTTTTATTGTAGATGAAATAGCCTTCTATTGGAAGAAGATGCCAACTAAGATTTTCATAGCAAGATAGGAAAAGTCAATGCCTAGTTTCAAAGCTTCAAAGGACAGGCTGACTCTCCTGTTAGGGATTAATGCAGCTTGTGACTTTAAGCTGAAGCCAATGCTCAAGTAGCATTTTTAAAATCCTACGGCCTATAAGCATTATGTTAAATCTACTCTGCTTGTGATCTAAAATGAAAAAAACAAAGCCTGGATGACAGCACATCTGTGTACAACATTTTTTACTTAATATTTTAAGCTCACTATTGGGAACTACTTCTCATGAAAAAATATTCCTTTCAAAATATTACTGCTTATGACAATGCACCTGGTCACCCAAGAGTTCTTATGGAAATGTGCAATGAAATTAATGTTTTCATGACACATCTCCAAAGGCAAGAGAAACAAAAGAGAAAATGAACTTGTGGGACTTTATCAAGATAAAAGGCTTCTGCACAGCCAAGGAAACAGTAAAAAAAAAAAAAAAAAAAAAAAAAAAAAAACCTAAGAGGCAGCCCACGGAATGGGAGAATATATTTGCAAATGATACTACAGATAAAAGACTGGTATCCAAGATCTACAAAGAACTTCTCAAACTCAATACACGAAAAGCAAATGAACAAATCATAAAATAGGCAGAAGATATGAACAGACACTTTTCCAATGAAGACATACAAATGGCTAACAGACACATGAAAAAATGTTCAAAATCATTAGCCATCATGGAAATTCAAATCAAAACCACACTAAGATACCACCTTACACCAGTTAGAATGGCAAACATTGACAAGGCAAGAAACAACAATTGCTGGAGAGGATGTGGACAAAGGGGATCCCTCCTACATTGTTGGTGGGAATGCAAGTTGGTATAGCCACTCTGGAAAACAGTGTGGAGGTCCCTTAAAAAGTTAAAAATTGAGCTACCCTATGATCCAGCCATTGCACTCCTGGGTATTTACCCCAAAGATACAGACGTAGTGAAGAGAAGGACCATACGCACCCCAATGTTCATAGCAGCATTGTCCACAATAGCTAAATCTTGGAAGGAGCCGCGATGCCCTTTCAACAGATGACTGGATTAAGAAGACGTGGTCCATATATACAATGGAATATTACTGAGCTATCAAAAAGAGCAATTTCTCAACATTTTCTGCAACATGTACGGCATTGGAGGAGATAATGCTAAGTGAAATAAGTCAAGCAGAGAAAGACAATTATCATATGGTTTCTCTCATCTTTGGAACATAAGAGCTAGGAAGATTGGTAGGAGAAAAAAGGATAAAGAAAGGGGGGGTAATCAGAAGGGGGAATAAAGCATGAGAGCCTATGGACTCTGAGAAACAAACTGAGGGCTTCGGAGGGGAGGAGGTGGGGGAATGGGATAGGCTGGTGATGGGTAGTAAGTAGGGCACATATTGCATGGTGCACTGGGTGTTTTAAGCAACTAATGAATCATCGAACTTTATATAAAAAAATTAAAATAAAAAATTAAACAAAAAGAAAAGAAGTGTTCTGTCAATATATGCTAAGGGGAAGAATAAATGAGTAAGTGAATGAATGAAACAAATCTAATCTAAGTGAAAAGCGTATATAAATCACAGAGAAGTCTCTAGCTTCTGGCAGTTTTTGTGATTAGTGGAACAAGGGGAAGTTTTATGGGAAAAAAAAGTGTTATGCAACAGTGTCATTAAAGAGAGTTTCCTGTTCTGGAAGATTCCAATAGAGGGAACCAAGTCAAGCCAATAAAACTATGCAAGGAGGGGGTGTGTTCCGAGACTGGGGAGCAGTCCAGCTTCGCCGTTTAATGGAAGTTGATAAAAGTGTGAGGAGGGAGACAGACAAAGGCTCTTCAGACGTAGGTTATAGTAAACCATGAGTACCAGACTAAGGGTTTTAACTTTCTTCTATAGGCAAAGAAGAGCTACTAGTGGCTTCTGAGTAGGTAAGTATTGTAATGCAAGGTATGCTTAATGGAAACAATTGTGGGAACAGGGCCCAGGAGGGACTAAGTGTTTGGTCAGTGAAGTGAGACAGCCTCAGAGACAGGAAGACAGACTCTGGACCCTGCTGTGAGATGGCAGAAGAGTGGAATTCTAGCATGCTCATGAGAACTCTAACACACCATAATTTGGTGATAGATACCAACAATCTCAACAAATAAACAATGAATCATTCTTTCCAGTTGTGAACACTAGGCAGCTGTGGTCCATTTATGTAGTGTCAATCACCTGGGATGTGACATATGAAACTTAATAGGGGACTCTAAGTTCTGATTAAGCCTCTAACAGTTTTGGCTCCTATGTGACTTGGTCCATTCAGCTGTACCTGTTCCCTATGCTACTAGTGAAATTTTCCCTGCTATAATGTTGCCCTCTAGTGGTCTTGGTTCTTCCGACAGCCATGGGTGCACTTAACCCTGACCTTAAACTTTTTCTCTTCCTCACAAACTGCAGTTTTCTTTTATATGTCTCTCTGTTTCCTCTTTCATCTCTACCTTCTCTTTCCTTTCCCTCACTTATTCAATGGTGGAGTAAACTGAGTGAAGCAGAAAGGACTAGAGAGTATGAACTCAATATAACAGATAAACTGAAGCTGAGAAACGTGAAGTAATTTGCACTATATCATTCAGTTACAAACTGGCTGGATTGGAATTCAAATCTAATCACTTAATTTCGAATTCTGGGTTCTTTGTTGGCAGCTTTCCTCCTTCTGTCCACATCTCTCTCTTTGCCTGTTCTTTCCTTCAAAATGCCAAGTGACTACTGTGTGCCAGGGACAGTGTTAAGACCTGGAGATGAATAGATTGTTTTAGAGAAAGCTCCTTGTCTCTCTCTGTCAGTATAGAAAGACACATGATGATTAGAACCCAATGTGATTAGAGTATTGACAGAGTCATGTTGACTGTGCTGGTTCACCAAGGATGTAAAGTAATTTACCTGTCAGAGAAGGAGGGAAGGGGGAGATGATTTCAGGCCAAGAGACAAACAAACATTAAAGCACAGATCTGTGGAAAGGACATAGCATTTTCAGAGAAATGGTAAGGGGTAGAAGAGGGAGTAGGGCCTGGAGCCAGAATGTGACAGCCTTTGTATGCCAGGCAGAGTACTTTGGACTTTAACCTCTCTCTCTATTTACACAATACTTGAAACTTATAATCAACCGCACTTTCTAGGCTATCACCCCTCCCCCACACCAAGCCATTTAGTTAATTTTTCAGGCAGGCCAAAAAAATTACAAATTATTTGTAAGCTTGCCCAGAGACACGATGTAAATACAGGGCTGAATGGGGCCAAAACTCTGGTCTTCTGCCTTCTAGGTCTTCTGATGTTGATCAAAATGGTGGGTAGGAGGCAGATATGGAGAAAATAACTAAAAAATAATGGGCAGATTCCAGACATCTGGACCAGCCTCAGGTAAATCAATATGCAGAGTATGTCCTGTTCACTCTGGCTTTTATACTACTTAAATGTCTAGGGATTGGATGGAAAGCAAATGTTAATTCACCAAAGTGTATTTATCCACTGACCTCCAGAATATTTTCAGGAATGGTTGCAGTTCCATTGAAAACATGCAGACCACAATGCAATACCCTCAAGCTACACAAGAATCCTCATATAGTATTCCCTCTGTTCTCATGTTTTATCTGAGTGCATGTATTAATAATTATTAGCCTACCAATTCCACTTCTTCACATTTATGGAGCTTTTTATGAATAAAGTCCTCTCACAACCATTGGAATCTTCAACAATCCCAGGAGGGCAGTGAAGAGGTGAATTCAGCTCCTTGTTTTGCAGAAGAAATAGTTTCAGAGATGGAGTTGCCCCCAGCTAAGGGAAGGAAGCAGAGCAAAACTCCAAGCTCAGTACTGTTGCTACCCATCCAGTTCCTGTCAGGAAATGTAATCAAAGGAACACTAAAGCCTCAAGCTATTTGAAGACTCATTAATAGCTCTTTCATTAAAAATACCTCAGAGTTAATTTTTATTTGTTGCTCATTTTCTCCAGAGTCAGGGTCCTAAGACCCAGAGGATCCATACTGAGCCATTTTTCTGACCAATGTGATGTACTGATGCATTTACATTAAGAGCCAAAAAGCCAAGGAAGGTCCTTCTCACCTTTCAAAATAGGCACTTCAAGGGGAGAAAGGCCCATAAGGAGTGTATGACCACTTCAGCAGCATTTATGCCTAGCACTCCAAGAATTGGAAATGTCAAGGAATTGACTTATTTTCCCCCACCAGATAAAATAGCCCTTGCAAACCTGAGTTGTTCAATGACATTAAAGCATTTTTCTGCCTTTAGCTTCTTTTCTTTGATAACTGACTTTCTCGTCCTTTGCACTTCCTGACCTCAGGGGATGGGCCTCAGGGATCTGCCAATGTCTTTCTCTAAACATTCTTTCTGTGTATTGTATCTCTATCATTCTCTGTGTGTGTTTCTGAAAGATCTCATCTCTTCTGTGCTGAGACTCCCACATGTCTTTTTGTGGTATCAAACCATATATAATATAAAAACAAAGGTTAAGATATTTGTCTAAAGTCAACCAGCTTAAAAGTGCAAGATTTGAACCCAAGCAGTCTGGTTCTAGAGCCTGTGTATTAAAGTATCATCCATTTTGACTTGATTTTAATTTCAGCATTCAGGGCCTCCCACCCCTTGCCCTGTGCCCCAGTTTTACTAGGTTTATTCATATATATATATATATATATATATATATATATATATATATATATATTCTGAGAAACACACTTTATTTATTATTAATTAATTTTTTAGTGTTTAACGATTCATTAGTTGCATATAACACCAAGCAGGTACAGTCATTCTGGACAATAGTATGGGTTTCCTCAAGAAGTTAAAAAATAGAGCAACCCTATGACCCAGCAATTGCACTACTAGGTATTTATCGCGAAGATACAGATGCAGTGAAAAGAAGGGGCAACTGCACTTCAGTGTTCATAGCAGCAATGTCCACAATAGCCAAACTGTGGAAGGAGCCGAGATGCCCTTCAACAAATGAATGGATAAAGAAGATGTGGTACATATGTACAACGGAATATTATCCAGCCATCAGAAATGATGAATACCCACCATTTGCATTGACATGAATGGAACTGGAGGGGATTATGCTAAGTGAAGTAAGTCAAGCAGAGAAAGACAATTATATGGTTTCACTCATATGTGGAACATAAGCAATAGCACAGAGGACCATAGGGAAAAGGAGGGAAATCCAAAGGGGGAGAAATCAGAAAGGGAGATGAACCATGAAAGACTATGGACCCCGGGAAACATATCTGAGAGTTTCAGAGGGGAAGAGGGTGGGGGGAAGGGGTAGCAGGGTGATGGGTATTGAGAAGGGCACATGCTGTGATGAGCACTGGGTGTTATACTTAACTAATAAATCATTGAACACTACATCAAAAACTAATTATGTACTATACAGTGGCTAACTGATCATAATAATAAAAATATTTATTTATTTGAGAGAGACAGAAAGAGAGACAGAGAGAGTGAGCAGGACAAGGGGGAGGAGGAGAGGGAAAGGGAAAGAGAAAGAGAAAGAGAGAAATTCTTCAGCAGACTCCGCACTGAGCAAGGAGTCCAATGTGGGACTGGATTCCACAACCATGAGATCATGACCTGAGTTGAGACTTAACTGACTGAGCCACCCAGGTGCCCCTCCAAATATTATATCTTGAGTTAAGCTATTCCCCTGACTCCCATTCTCTTCCCATTTCTCTGTACCTGTTACAGACATTGGGAGGCTTAATTCAAGTCTTGTTTTCTCTACAAAACCTTTCCTAAACATGCCATTGTTAGGATATCCAACAATTTGATTGCAATTAGCATGATATCTCAGAATTACCTCAAAATCTTTTCATTGATCTCTTAGTATTCAAGGATAAATATCTTTTCAATTTTATTTTAACTTTTTCAAGACCAGAGACACTTCTTTGCCTGTACTCTCATAGCTTTAACGCAATACGTAGGTACATAATTCTACTGAACCCATTTTCCAAATCTAAATAAATATTACTTGACAACAGTTCAAATTACTCGAATCTAAAGCCTTCAGTTTGTTTCCCAGAGTCCATAGTCTCTCATGGCTCATTCCCCCTTCTGTTTACACCCTCTTCATTCCTCACTTCCTTCTCCTACTGATCTCCCTGCTATTCCATTTATTCCACAAATAAGTGAAACCATCTGATAATTGTCTTTCTCTGCTTGACTTATTTCACTTAGCATAATCTCCTCCAGTCCTGCCCATGTTGCTGCAATGTTGGGTAATTGTTCTTTCCGATGGCTGAGTAATATTCCATTGTATATATGGACTACATCTTCTTTATCCATTTGTCTTTTGAAGGGTATCTCGGCTCCTTCCAGGGTTTAGCTAGGTGGACAATGCTGCTATGAACAATGGGGTGCATTAGGCCCTTCTCTTCACTATGTCTGTTGCTTTGGGGTAAATACCCAGTAGTGCAATTGCTGGGTCATAGGGTAGCTCTATTTTTAATTTTTCAAGGGACCTCCACACTGTTTTCCAAAGTGGCTGTACCAACTTGCATTCCCACCAACAGTGTAAGAAGGTTCCCCTTTCTCCACATCCTCTCCAACATTTGTTGTTTCTTGTCCATTTTTGCCATTCTAACTGGTATAAGGTGGTATCTCAATGTGGTTTTGATTTGAAGTTCCCTGATGGCTAATGATTTTGAACTTTTTTTTTCATGTGTCTCTTAGCCATTGGTATGTCTTCATTGGAAAAGTGTCTGTTCATATCTTCTTCTCATTTTTTGATTTATTTTTTTCTCGTGTATTGTGTTTGAGAAGTTCTTTGTAGATCTTGGATACCAGCCTTTTATCTGTAGTTTCATTTGCAAATATCTTCTCCCATTCTGTGGGTTATCTCTTTGTTTTGATGACTGTTTCCTTTGCTGTGCAGAAACTTTTTATCTTGATGAAGTCCCAAAAGTTCATTTTTTCTTTTGTTTCCCTTGCCTTTGGAGACGTGTCATGAAAGAAGTTGTTGTGGCTGATGTCAAAGAGGCTACAGCCTATGTTCTCCTCTATGATTTTGATGGATTCCTGTATCACATGAAGGTCTTTCATCCATATGGAGTTGATTTTTGTGTATGGTGTGAGAGAGTGGTCAAGTTTCATTCTTCTGAATATAGCTGTCCAATTTTCCCAGCACCATTTATTGAAGAGACTGTCTTTTTTCCGTTGGATGTTTTTTCTTGCTTTGTCAAAGGTTAGTTGACCAGAGAGTCGAGGGTCCATTTCTGGAGTCTGTATTCTGTTCCATTGGTCTATGTGTCTGTTTTTGTGCCAGTACCATGCTCTCTTGGTGATCACAGCTTTGTAGCATAGATTGAAATCAGGCAACGTGATGTCCCCAGCTTTGTTTTTCCTTTTCAACATTTCCTTGGTGATTCGGGGTCCTTTCTGGTTCCACACACATTTTAGGCTTGTTTGTTCCAGTTCTTTGAAAAATGTCATTGGTGTTTCGATTGGGATGGCATTGAAAGTGTAGATTGCTCTGGGTAGCATAGACATTTTAACTATGTTTATTCTTCCGATCCATGAGCATGGAATGTTTTTCCATCTTTTTGTGTCTTCTTCAATGTCTTTCATCAGTGTTTGTAGTTTCTAGACTATAGATCCTTTACCTCTCTGGTAAGTTTATTCTGAGATATCTTATGGCTTTTGGTGCTATTGTAAATGGAATCAATTCCCTAATTTCTCTTTCTTCAGTCTCGTTTGTGTATAGAAATTCGACTGATTTCTGAGCATTAATTCTGTATCCTGTCACATTACTGAACTGTTGTAAGAATTCTAGTAATTTGTGGGTGGAGTCTTTTGGGTTTTCCATATAAAGTATCATGTCATCCGTGAAAAGAGAGAGTTTGACTTCTTCTTTGCCAATTTGAATATGTTTTAATCTTTTTTGTTGTCTGATTGCTGTTGCTAGAACTTCTAGTACTATGTTGAACACTAGTGACGGAGTGGGCATCCTTGTCCTGTTCCTGATCTTAAGGGAAAGGCTTTTCCCCATTGATAATGATAATTGCTGTAGGCTTATAGATGGTTTGTTAAATTGAGGTATGTATCCTCTATCCCTGCACTCTGAAGGGTTTTAATCAGGAAAGGGTATTGTATTTTGTCAAATGCTTCTTCTGCATCAATTGAGAAGATCATATGGTTCTTGTCTCTTCTCTTGTTAATATGTTCTATCATACTGATTGATTTGCGAATGTTGAACCACGCTTGAATCCCAGGGATGAATCCCACTTGGTTGTGAAGGATAATCCTTTTAATGTACTGTTGGATCCTATTAGCTAGGATCTTGTTGAGAACTTTGACGTTCATATTCATCATGGATATTGGTCTGTAATTCTTCTTTTTGATGGGGTCTTTGCCTGGTTTGGGGATCAAGGTAATACTGGCCTCATAGAATGAGTTTGGTAGTTTTCCTTCTGTTTCTATTTTTGTGAAACAGCTTCAGGAGAATAGGTATTATTTCTTCTTTGAATGTTTGGTAGAATTCCCCAGGGAATCCATCAGGCCCTGGACTCGTGTTTTTTGGGAGGTTTTTCATCACTAATTCAATCTCTTCATGATTAATCAGTCTGTTTAGACAATCAATTTCTTCCTGTCTCAATCTTGGTAGTTTATAGGTTTCCAGGAAGGCATCCATTTCTTCCAAGTAGTTTAATTTATTGGCATATAGTTGTTGATAATAGTTTTTAATGATTGTTTCTATTTCCTTGGTGTTGGTGGTGATCTCTCCCCTTTCATTCATAATTTTATTAATTTGGGTCTTTTCTCTATTCTTTTGAATAAGTCTGGCCAGTGGCTCATCGATCTTATTAATTCTTTGAAAGAACCAGTTTCTAGTTTTGTTGATCTACTCTGCTGTGCTCCTGGTTTCTAATTCATTGATCTCTATTTTAATCTTAAACAATTGTTTTTCATGTGTGGGGTAGGCCTGTTCTTCTGTCCTATCTTCAGCTTCTTTAGGTGGGAATATATGGACTGCATTTTAGATTGTTGTATCCTTTTGAGTGAGGCTTGAGTGAGGCTATGTATTTCCCCCTTAGGACTGCCTTTGCAGTGTCCCATAGGTTTTGGACTGATGTGTTTTTGTTCTCATTGGTTTCCATAAATTACTTCATTTCTTCTTCAATTTCCTGGTTTACCTAATCATTCTTGAGCTGGATGGTTCTTCGTTTCCAAGTGTTTGAATTTCATCCAAATTTTTCCTTGTGATTGAGTTCCAGTTTCAAAGCACTGTGGTCTGAGAATATGTGGGAAGTAATCTCAGTCTTTTCCTATCAGTTGAGACCTGTTTTGTGACCCAGTATATGGTCTATTCAAGAGAAAGTTCCATGTGCTTTAGAAAAGAATGAGTATTTTATTGTTCTGGGGTGTATTATTCTGTGTATATCTATGAGGTCCATCTGGTCCAGTATGTCATTCAAAGCTCTTGTTTCTTTGTTGATTTTCCACTTAGATGATCTGTCTATTGCTGAGAGTGGAGTGTTGAGGTCCCCTACTATTAACGTATGTCTCTTTATTCTAGTTAAGGGTTGGCTTGTGTATCTTGCTGCTCCCCTGTTGGGGGCATAGATATTTATAATTGTTAGATCATCTTGTTGGATACATTCTTTAAGAATCATATAGTGTCCTTCCATATCTCTAACTACAGTCTTTAGCTTAAAATCTAATTTGTCTGATATGAGAATTGCTACCCCAGCTTTCTTTTGAGATCTGTTGGCATTTAAAATGGTTCTCCATCCCTTTACTTTCAGTCTGGATGTATCTTTAGGTTCAATATGAGTCTCTTGTAGACATCATATGAATGGGTCAGGTCTTTTATCCAATCTGCAACCGTGTGGTGTTTTATGGGAGCCATTAAGGTCATTCACATTGAGGGTGATTATTGAGAGATATGATTTTAATATTGTCATGGTCCCTGTGAAGTCTTTGTATAGATTGTAAATTTCTGTCTGAACAATTTTCACCTTTAAATCTTTAAGGGTGTTGAGGGTGGAAGGTCTCACCTTCTGTAACTTTTTTTTAAATATTCAAATAGCCAACATATAGTACATCATTAGTTTTTGATGTAGTGTTCAGTGATACATTTGTTGCATATAACATCCAGTGCTCATCACCACATGTGCCCTCCTTAATACCCATCACCCCGTTACCCCATTCCCCCACCCTCTTCCCTTCTGTAGCCCTTAGTTTGGTTCCCAGAGTCCAGAGGGTCTCATGGTTTGTCTCTTTCTCTGATTTCTTCCCATTCAGTTTTCCCTCCCTTCCCTTGTGGTCCTCTGTACTATTCCTTATGTTCCACATATGAGTGAAACCATATAATAATTGTCTTTCTTTGCTTGACTCATTTCACTTAGTATAATGCCCTCCAGTTCCATCCATGTCAAAGCAAATGGTAGGTATTCATCTTTTCTGATGGCTGTGTAATATTCCACTGTACTTATGAACTTCTTCCTGCAAAATAAGAGCATAAAGATGTCCCTACTTATGGGCCAACATCAGTCATTTGGGGCTTAAATGAACATAGGAATTATTAAAGGCAGAGGCAGTTGAATCCAAGGGAGGCCACATGTGTGTATGAGTGGAAAGGATCATTTGATGGCTTGAAGTTATGGCAGTGAAGGAGTCTTGGCACCAAGTGGAGAGACAAGGGAGGAAACAGCAAAATATGATTAGTATACCAAAAAGTAAAGGAAGTCCAACTCAGAGTCCTTTGATAGTTGACAAAGGTCCTTCTCCAATTCAGGAGTTTAACCAATCATTAAAGGAAAGAGGGATCATTTAAAGAACCAAATTGAGTATTTATGTGAGTTAGAAACCCAGAAATACTTTTGTGGTAATCTGGAATGTATATACAGCATTCTGGTTTTATGCTAGCTCAAGTTCCACTTTGTGTAGCAGTTAAAACATCTAATGCCATTCTATTTTGTAAAACTAATTTACACGTTTGTGTTACTTCTGTATTTAATAGGGAAATGCTATTTTTAGTGTTATTTAGGGCTTTGACCATGTACTTATTAAGAGCTTCCATGTGCCAAACAACATCCTCTGGTCCCAAAGAGGGAAAAAAGATGGATGTTAGGTGGTCATACCAATGAGACACAGAACACATTCACAATTGTTTTAAATTTGGAAGTTGGCTAGGTTGGCAATGGTTTTAACAATGTGTCCATGCATCCAGGCAAAACCCAGAGTACAGCAGGCTATCCAGCCTGTGGGAAGCCATGGACACAAATTAGAGCCACATAGCCATTGGATCCTGTTAGAAGACAGTCATCTAATTCTGGGCCTCCTTTAACTGCAGTCAAGATATCAAGGTCTATTAGCTTTTGGAGGTCCTTCTTTTGAATTTGTGTAATAAAACACAGTCTGTTGTTACTTTGTAGGGACCAAGGGAGTCCAAATCTAGGGACAATTTTTCTTAGCAAAGTTTTTGTCACCTCTGTGACCTTTTTACCCAAATCAGCAGCCTGGTGTAAACCCTGTATGACCTTCCATTGGTTATTTTTGGGTATAAAGATTTTTTCCTTCATTACTAACAAACCAGTCCTGTGCATTTTTGAATATCCTCTTTCCTGGCCTATGTGAATTTCTTGGTCTGAATAGACTGAACTTGTGGGCTTTATTGGAGTTAAGACAACCTGCTTGGTTGCATGGTCTACTGAATTGTTTCCTTTAGATTCTAAGGTCATATACTTTGATGTCTTTTGAGGTGAATTATAGCTACCTCCTTAGGTAGGTATACAGACTCAAGAAGAGTAGTAATTTCAGGCCCATATTTGGTTGGGAAATTATGGCTTGATAATAATCCCCTTTTCTTCCACATTTCTCCATGAGCATGCAGGACTAGAAAAGCGTATTTGAAATCGGTACAAATATTAATTTTTTTAAGGCTTTGACAATTGCAAAGCACGAATGAGCATTACAGCATACCCAGCTTTTCTTATTTCTTTTCCCGTGAAACTATTCCCATCAGTAAGTCAACTGTCATCTACATTTTTTATAGGGGCATCTTTTAAATCTGTGATATTTTTATACACTATTAATGAAGCAGAAGAAAGATAAATTAAGAAAACAATTCCATTTATAATTGAATCAAAAATAATAAAATACCTAGGAATAAACTTAACCAAGGAGATGAAAGATCTGTATTCTGAAAACTATAAAACACTGATGAAAGAAATTGAAGATGACACAAACAAATGGAAAGATATTTCATGCTCATAGATTGGAAGAATTAACATTGTTAAAATGTCCACATTACCCAAAGCAATCAACAGATTCAATGCAATCTCTACCAAAATACCAGCAGTATTTTTCACAAAACAAAACCAAAATAATACTAAACTTTGTATGTAACCACAAAAGACCCCAAATAGTCAAAGCAATCTTGAGAAAACAAAACAAGCAAACAAAACAAAGCAAGAGGTATCACAATCCCAGATTTCAAGATTACTACAAAGCTGTAGTAATCAAAACAGTATGGTACTGACACAAAAATAGACAGACACATAGATTAATGAAACAGAATAGAAAGTGCAGAAACAAACCCACATTTATATGCTTAATTAATCTATGACAAAGGAGGCAAAAAAATACAGTAGGGAGAAGACTATCTTTTCAATAAATGGTTTTGGGAAAACTGGGTAACTACAATAAAAGAATGAAACTGGACTACTTTCTAACACCATACACAAAAACAAACTCAAAATAAATTAAAAACCTAAATGTGAGACCTGAAACCATAAAAATCCTAGAAGAGAACTCAGGAAGTGATTTATCTGACATTAGCTATAGCAACATTTTTCTAGATATGTCTCCTGGGGCAAGGGAAACAAAAACAAAAATGAACTGTTGGGACTAGATCAAAATAAAAAGCTTTTGCACAATGAAGGAAATCATCAACAAAACAAAAAGACAACCTACTTAATGGGAGAAGATATTTGTAAATGATATGAGGGGTTAATGCCCAAAATATATTTAAAAACTTATATAACCCAACACCAAAAAATAAAAATAAAACTGTTCTCTGTACACTTGAAGTTTTTTTTTTTAATTTTCAGCATCTTTTACTTTCATAATAGCAAGAAAAAAAATTACACAAAGGAAGATGTGTGTGTGTGTGTGTGTGTGTGTGTGTGTGTGTGTGTGTGTGTGTGTTTGGGAATAGGGGTGGAAGAACACCAATGAGATAAGGTTCTTGGCACTAGGGGAGTTGAAGGGAAGGAATGCAACCAAGGTTAGAGCAGCCCATGGAAAGCACATGTTGTAATGAGCACTGGGTGTTATACACAAATAATGAATAATGAATCATGGAACACTACATCAAAAACTAGCAATGTATGTATGGTGACTAACATAACATAATAAAAAATAAAAGAATTGGAGCTCTTTGGTTGCTTATCAGAAGGAATTTAGAACCTGAAATGGGTATATTGAAAGCAAATTTTCCATGTTTGTATTCTATGTAATGGTAGGGATTGGAAAAGAGGGTGGTTGCCTGGGCAAGGTGGTGGCAGTGGGAAGTATAGTGACAGAGCCTCAAGCTCAAGTTCAGCCTTAGGACAGAAATTTGGTTTTCATCCTACCACTCCCTCCATCTTCTCACCCCTGTCCCACTCTCCATACCCTAAACAGGGCCTGACACAGAATAAACTGCTCAGTGTTTCAGTGTTTGCTGTCAGGAGCATTGACTGGCAGAGATAGAGGCCCTTCTACCTAGAGGTTTCTTTCTAGGCCTTTCCTCTGCTTCACTGGCTTTCTTTCTTTCTTTCTTTCTTTCTTTCTTTCTTTCTTTCTTTCTTTCTTTCTTTCTAAATGGTGGCTGTTTTCTTATATAAGCAAACTCAATGACTATCATATTTTTTAGCTTTTTTTATACAAATATTACATATTTATTATAGGAAAATGTAAAAATACAGGTTCGCAAATACAACATAAATAAATAAAAGTATGAGTGAATGGATGAATGAATGAATGAATGAATGAATGAATGAAATTACCTGCAATTTCACCACCACCACCTAAAGATAACCCTGTATACATTTTGGTGTACATCCATGCAGACATTTTTCTGTGTATTTATTCTTGCAATGTGACTATGTTGTTTTGTAACCTATTTCCTTTCACTTAGCGACTTAACATAAACATCTTTCCAGTTCATTAAACATTTGTTTTTATTTTTGGATCTTTAAAAAGTTACTTCAAGGTACTCAACATTTTAATATATTCCCCTTGTAAAAATTGAAATATATAAAATGTACAGATAAGATCAATGCTGTCTTTAACCACTATTCTCACCTCTACACTAGTCCTTGTCCCCTTCTCCATTCCTCATAAATAACCACTATTATCATCAGTGTGTATTTTTACAGGTAGTTCTCTAAAGATATCCAACTATCATCTTTGTATCTATGTATCTATCATCTCTCTCTGTCTCTCTCTCTCTGTATGTGTGTGTGTGTGTGTGTGCATATACATATATGACATATATATGACATTATTTTGAGTGGTCTTCATGGTGTTTATTTTCTAGGTATCATGTTGAACATATTAGTCTGCAATTTACTTTTTTCACTCAAAAGCATGACTTGGATATCTAGATACATTTCATTCTACTTAAATGATGTGTGGTGTTGCGTGGTATAGATGCATGGTCATTTATTTGACTACATCACTACTGATGGAGGTTTAAATTGTTTCTCATTTTTCACTACTACCAATAGCACTGAGATAAATATCCATGACATGTCTCCTTGTATATATGTGTAGGAATGTTCCTTTAGGATGGACACCAGGAGATAAGTTGGTAGGTCATGGGGTGCATAACACTTAGCTTCAACATTTATCAACTCATGGCCAACATTGTTTCATCTAAACTCCACCCCCATACATATTGGATTATCTTAAAGCAAATAATATCATTTCGATGCTTATTTTGAAATTCAGTTTATGCTGAAAAATTGCCTCCCCATCATCAGTGTTTGAGGTCACCTATTTTCAAAACCTTTGCCAAATTTGAAATTAACAAACTTAAAATTCTGCTAATCAGAAATAATATTGTTTTATTGTTTTAATTTGCAATTACCGGATTAGCAGTGAAATTATGCATCTTTTTATATACTTAACAACTATTTGTTTTCCTCTTCTGTGAAATTCCTGTTCAAATCCTTTGCTGATTTTTCCATTTTGGTTCGTCTTTTTATGAAACAAATTAGACGTTTATTAAAGAAATGACACATAATAAATGCATACAATGTTAGCATGTGTTTAGCATTTTGAATGTTGAGAAGCAAGTGGACTATTCTTAGCATCCATTGATCCTTTTATTTATCTAATTTTTGAACACCTGCTATTTTCAACACTTGAGAGAATTCCTGCCCTTATAAAAATTATGATTATCTAAGTGGGAGAGATGGACATTAATTAAATGGCCACATATATAAATATACAGTTACAAATAATTCTTTTGTAATTTTATTATTATATTATGTTAGTCATCATACAGTACATCCCTAGTTTTTTATGTAAAGTTCCATGATTCATTAGTTGTGTATAACATCCGGTGCACCATGCAATATGTGCCCTCCTTACTACCCATCACCAGCCTATCCCATTCCCCAACCCCTCCCCTCTGAAGCCCTCAGTTTGTTTCTCAGAGTCCATAGTCTCTCATGCTTCATTCCCCTTTCTGATTACCCCACCTTTCTTTATCCCTTTCTTCCCCTACCGATCTTCCTAGTTCTTATGTTCCATAGATGAGAGAAACCATATGATAATTGTCTTTCTCTGCTTGACTTATTTCACATAGCATTATCTCCTCCAGTGCCGTCCATGTTGCAACAAATGTTGAGAAATCGTTCTTTTTGATAGCTCAGTAATATTCCATTGTATATATGGACCACATCTTCTTTTTTTATTTTTAAAGATTTTATTTATTTATTCGACAGGTTAGAGATAGCCAGCTAGAGAGGGAACACAAGTAGGGGGAGTGGGAAAGGAAGAAGCAGGCTCACAGTGGAGGAGCCTGATGTGGGGCTCGATCCCATAACGCCGGGATCACACCCTGAGCCGAAGGCAGATGCTTAACCGCTGTGCCACCCAGGCGCCCCTGGACCACATCTTCTTAATCCAGTCGTCTGTTGAAGGGCATCTCAGATCCTACCATGATTTAGCTATTGTGGACAATGCTGCTATGAACATTGGTGTGCATATGGCCCTTCTCTTCACTACGTCTTTATCTTTGGGGTAAATACCCAGTAGTGCAAAGGCTGGGTCATAGGGTAGCTCAATTTTTAACTTTTTGAGGGACCTCCACACTGTTTTCCAGAGTGTCTGTACCAATTTGCATTCCCACCAACAATGTAGGAGGGATCCCCTTTCTCCCTATCCTCTCCAGCAATTGTTGTTTCTTGCCTTGTCGATTTTTGCCATTCTAACTGGCATAAGGTGGTATCTTAGTGTGGTTTTGGTTTGAATTTCACTGATGGCTAATGATTTTGAACATTTCTTCATGTGTCTGTTAGCCATTTGTTTGTCTTCATTGGAAAAGTTTCTGTTCATATCTTCTACCCATTTTTTGATTTGTATATTTGTTTCTCGCATATTGAGTTTGAGAAGTTCTTTGTAGATCATGGATACCAGTCTTTTATCTGTAGCATCATTTGCAAATATATTCTCCCATTCCGTGGGCTGCCTTTTAGTTTTTTTTTTTTTTTTGACTGTTTCTTTGGCTGTGCAGAAGCTTTTTATCTTGATGAAGTCCCACAAGTTCACTTTCTCTTTTGTTTCTCTTGCCTTTGGAGATGTGTCATGAAAACGGTTGCTGTGGCCAATGTCGAAGAGGTTGCTGACTATGTTCTCCTCTAGGATTTTGATGGATTCCTGTCTCACATCAAGGTCTTTCATACATTTGGAGTTTATCTTTGTGTATGATGTGAGAGAACGGTCAAGTTTCATTCTTTTGCATCCAGCTGTCCAATTTTCCCAGCACCATTTATTGAAGAGACTGTCTTTTTTCCACTGGATGTTTTTTCCTGCTTTGTCAAAGATTAGTTGCCCAAAGAGCCGAGAGTCCATTTCTGGGTTCTCTATCCTGTTCCATTGGTCTATTAGTCTGTTTTTGTGCCAGTACCATTCTGTCTTTGTGATCACAGCTTTGTAGTACAGTTCAAAATCCGGCACTGAATGCCCCCAGCTTTGTTTTTCCTTTTCAACAATTCCTTCATGATTCAGGGCATTTTCTGGTTCCATGCAAATTTAAAGACTATTTTTTCAGTTCTTTGAAAAATGTCATCGGTATTTTGATCAGGATAGCATTGAAAGTGTAGATTGCTCTGGGTAGCATGAACATTTTAAGTATGTTAATTCTTCTGATCCATGAGCATGGAATATTTTTCCATCTTTTTGTGTCTTCCTCAATGTCTTTCAAAAGTGATTTATAGTTTCTAGAATATAGCTCCTTTACGTCTGGTTAAGTTAATGCCAAGATAACATATGGTTTTTGGTGCTATTGCAAATGGGGTGGATTCCCTAATTTCTCTTTCTTCAGTCTCATTGTTCGTGTATCGAAGTGCAACTGATTTCGGAGCATTGATTTTGTATCCCACCACATTACTGAATTTCTCTATAACTTTTAGTAGCTTGGGAGTGGATTCTTTTGGTTTTTCCATATAGAGTATCATGTCATCAGCGAAGAGAGACAGTTTGACTTCTTCTTTGCCAATTTGGATACCTTTTATCCTTTTTTGTTGTCTGATTGCTGTTGCAAGGACTTCTAGTACTATGTTGAACAAAAATGGAGAGAGTGGGCAACTTTTTCATGTTCCTGATCTTAAGGGAAAGGCTTCCAGCTTTTCCCCATTGAGAATGATATTTGCTGTAGCCTTTTCATCGATGGTTTTTATGAGATTGAGGAATGTACCCTCTATCCCTACACTCTGAAGAGTTTTAATCAGGAAATGATGCATTTTATCAAATGCTTTTTCTGCATCTATTGAGAGAATCATATGATTTTTGAATTTTTCCTTCTGGATAAAATCTATGACACTAATTGATTTGCGAATGTTGAACCACCCTTGCATCCAGGGATGAATCCCACTTGGTCATGATGGATAGTTCTTTTAATATACTGTTGGATTCTATTAGCCAGGATCTTGTTGAGAATTTTGGTGTCCATATTCATTAGGGAAGGCGGTCTGTAATTCTCCTGTTTGATGGGGTCTTTGCCTGGTTTTGGGATCAAGGTAATATTGGCCTCATAGAATGAGTTTGGTAGTTTTCCTTCTGTTTCTATTTTTTGAAATAGCTTTAGGAGAATAGCTATTACTTCTTCTTTGAATGTTTGGTAGAATTCCCCAGGAAAACCATCTTGGCCTGGATTTTTGTTTTTTGGAAAGTTGTTTATCACTGTTTCAATCTCTTCATAATTAATTTGCATGTTTAAACAATCAATTTCTTCCTGTTTCAGTCTTGGTAGTTTATAGGTTTCCAGGAAGTCCTCCATCTCTTTCAGATTGCTTATTTTATTGGCATATAGCTATTGATAAAAGTTTCTCATAATCCTTCCAATTTCATTGGTGTTGGTTGTGACCTCTCCCTTTTCATTCATAATTTTATTAATTTGGTTCCTTTCTCTATTCTTTTGGATAAGTCTTGCCAGTGGTCTGTCAATTTTATTAATTATTTCAAGGAACCATCTTCTAGTTCTGTTGATCTGCTCTACTGTGCTCCTGGTTTCTAATTCATTGATTTCTGCTCTAATCTTGGTCAACTGCTGCTCGTGCATGGATTAGGCCTGTCCCTCTGTTGTTGTTCCAGCTTCTTGAGGTGAGAATATAAAAATTGCATTTTAGATTTTTCTATTCTTTTGAGTTAGGCTTGGATGGCTTTGTATTTTCCCCTTAGGACTGCCTTTGCAGTGTCCCATAGGTTTTGGACCATTGTGTTTTCATTCCCGTTGGTCTCCATAAATTGTTTAAATTGTTTTTTGATTTCCTGGTTTATCGAATCATTCCTGAGCAGGATGTTTCTTAGACTCCAAGTGTTTGAGTTTCTTCCAAATTTTTCCTTGTGGTTGAGTTCCAATTTCAAAGTGTTGTGCTCTGAGAATAAGCAGGGAATACTTTCAGTTTTTTGGTATCAGTTGAGACCTGTTTTGTGACCCAGAATATGGTCTATTCTTGAGAATGTTCCATGGACATTAGAATAGAATGAGTATTCTTTGGTTCTGGGGTGTAGTGTTCTATATATATCTATGAGGTCGAGTATGGCATTCAAAGCTTTTGTTTCTATGTTGGTTTTCTGCTCCAGTGCTCTGTCTATTGCTGGTAATGGAGTGTTGAGGTCCCCTACTATTAACATATTTTTATCTATATGTCTCTTTATTCTGGTTAAGAGTTGGCTTGTGTATCTTGCTGCTCCCCTGTTGGGGGCATATATATTTATAATTGTCATATCCACTTGTTGGGTACATCCTTTAAGAATAATATAGTGCCCTTTTGTGTCTCTAACTATAGTCTTTAGTTTAAAATCCAATCTGTCTTATATGAGAATTGCTACCCCAGTTCTCCTTTGAGGTCCATTGGTGTGAAAGATGGTATTCCATCCCTTTACTTTCAGTCTGAATGTATCTTTAGGTTCAAAATGAGTCTCCTGTAGACAGCAAATGGATGGGTCATGTCTTTTTATCCAATCTGCAACCCATTGGTGTTTTATGGGAGTATTTACACCATTTACATTGACACTGATTATTGAGAGATATGATTTTAATGATGTCATGTTGCCAGTAAAGTCCTTGTTTCTATAGATTGTGACTTTCTGTTTTGTATCACTCTTGGGGCCTTTTTACTTTTATAGAACCCCCCTTAAAATCTCCTGTAGGACTGGTTTCATGGTTACAAAATTGGTCAATGACTGGCGATTCTGGAAGGTCTTTATTTCTCCCTCAATTCTGAATGACAGTCTTGCTGGATAAAGGATCCCTGGCTGTATGTTTTTCTCTGAAAGAGCTTTAAAAATGCCCCCCCACCCTTTCTCTCATTCCAGGTCTGTGTAGACAGGTCTGACATAATTCTGATACCTTTGCCTTGGTACATGAGAAATTTCTTTACCCTGGCCGCTTTCAATACTGTATCCTTGAATCTAATATTTGCGAATTGCACTATGATGTAACGTGGTGTAGGTTTGTCGTGGTTGAGCTTGGGAGGGGTCCTCTCTGCCTCTTGGATATGAATACTTTTTTCCTTTGCTTGATTAGGGAAGTTTTCAGCTACAATTTGTTCAAATATCTCTTCTAGACCTCTGTTTCCCCCCCCCCCCCCCGCCCTTGGGGATGCCGATGATTCTGACATTCGAACGTTTCATTGAGTCAGTAATCTCCTGTAACCTACCTTCTTGAGAATGGATTTTTTTGAGCCCAGATTCTATTTTAGCTTTCATTCTACTAACCCATCCTCCAATTCACTGATACGTTCTGCCTCATTCACGCTGGCCGTCAGAGCCTCTAGTTCTGACTGCATTTGGCTCATAGAATTTTTAATTTCTGCTAGATTCACTGTCATTTCCACCCTTAGAGATTCTATATTCTCATTAACATTTTCGTTAATACTTTTTTCAAGTCTACACATCATCTTGACCATTTTTACTCTGAATTCCATTTCTCATAATTTGGTTATATCCATATCGATTAGTTCTTTGGCAGAGGCCACAGACTCATTGTCTTTTCTTTGCTGGGGGGGATTTCTCCTTCTTGTCATTCTGATGAGGAGGTGGTTGCGGGGTTGTCCAGAGCCCAAATTATTGACCGGGACCCAGGAAGTGCGCACTTATTTTATAGAGATCTTAGGGATGTGGGCTTCTTTATTTTTCAGCCTGCCTTCTGGGGAAGGGCCTGCCGCGCAGATACTAAGGCAACCCTCTTTGGGTAGAATCTCCGTGTCCCTGCGAGGGGCAATGGGGATGGGCACACTGGGAGCCGGTATTTCCAGGCTTTTGTTCTCTGACTGTTTTCCCTGGCGGTTTGCTGTGCCTCTTCTGAGAGTCAGAGCAGCAGTAGCCGAACCTCAGCCTCTGTCTCAGAACAGAGGGATCGCGGACCATTCTCCATTGATGTTCTGGCCACTTTAACTCTGTTTCTGTTGGTGCTGCTCAAGCCTGCAGCATCCCGGGGTGTGCGCCCCACACCCGGCATCCCAGCCCTCACTTCCAGGGCCAATGCGTCTCTGTCCTTTGTGTTTCTAACACCGCCAGCTGCCAGCCATCCCCGCTTGCTCCCAGAGCTCCCAGTCTCAGTCTGGTTCCAGTGCGCGCACCAGAACTCCGTTTCAGTCTGGTCGTGCGTGTTCCTTGGCTCACAGTCTCAGTCTGCTCTCTGGTGGGTGTCGGTCCATGAGTCCGCCCGCTCCCCCGTGCAGGTGGCTACCGCTTTCCGGTGCCCAAATGTGGCGGCTCCCTCCTCCTTCCGTTTATCTTCCATTATCTGTGTGCGGATTCAGGGCTCCCCGCTTCATACCTCAATACTCAGCACTGGAGATGTTCATTTGTAGAGATCTGGATGTATCTTTCTGCGTCTCATGATGAATCTGTGGATCTTCAGGATGGTCTGGTACCTATCCAACTCGACTCAGGGGACCGGCTGAAAAGGGGTCCCCTACTCCTTTGCCATCTTAACTCCTCCACCTACAGTTACAAATAAGTATAATTATAAATCATTATGTAAAATAAAAGTACCTTGACTGAAAGGTCAGGCTGGTGGACCATTGGGTAGACTGTAACAGGAAAAAGGTGAATAGCAGTGGCTCCCATTCAAAGGTCCAGAACCAATAGGAAAGAATATCTCATCTCCTGAATATATTCACCCTCTAAGGCTGTTTTTCATTAGCTTTAGTATCACAATCTTCTTGGAAGTTATTGCTTTATGAAATAGAGTTAGCTGTAAAAACACTGGGTGAATGTGTGTTCTAGTGCTTCGGTATTAATCTTTGGCCAAAAACGAGTCAGAGACTGTCGTCTGTATCCCTGGGACAACTCCACTGCTAGAATCTTTCTAAGGAAGCCAACAAAAACATGCAATGGATAAACTAAGTACCTTCTGAATACACTGGGAAAACTGTGACTTGGGGAAATCCAGTAGTACTGTGTGCTACTGGATTTATAGCACTATTGACACCAGCAGAAGCAACAATATTAGCAACATGAGAACTCAGAGCAATAGTAGGAATATCAAGATCTATAAGAACAAGAGCAACAACATCAACTAAGGGGAGAACACCAACCACATCAACAGGCAATGTAAGGACAGAGGATGATAAAGACACCTCAGACATTTTTGTACCTACACTTTCAAGAAAACAGTAACACCATGTTCAAAGATGCTTTTTTTATAATAATTTTTTATTATGTTATGTTAGTCACCATACAGTTCATCCCTAGGTTTTGATGTAAAGTTCCATGATTCATTACTTGCGTATAACACCCAGTGCACCATGCAATACATGCCCTCCTTAATACCCATCACCAGCCTATCCCAATCCCCCCCCACTTTTAACTGCTGTCATGCTCTGCAGTAAGAAACCACCTCCAGCTTCAAAAGCCATGAAATGCAAGGTAAAGTGTGGCCCCAGAATGATCCATCAAACTCCAGCAATCCACTGGATAAACACCATCCACACCATTAAGAAAACCACAATACTAAGCAAGAAGTGCTCCAAACTGTTCATATGTGTGCAAGTCCAAAGAATTTGGGGAATGTGGTCCATTTCATCTGTTCTGTACCCCCACATTTCCACTTTTTTTCATACCTACATAGGCTTGGGACCTAAGAAAGTCTAAAAAGCAGAAAATAGTTTGGCCTATGGTGAGTGGCAGTGGCCTGAATGGCTACTATTTATGATGCTTTATAAGAAAATAAAATGGCCTTTACTTGAATTGATTCATGATTTTAAGTCCCTAATGGTGGAGAGGCAGACAAATATAAGACCTCAAATTCTTCGGGACTCGTAGCTCTCTGGCTGATGAGAACTTCCTGATATAGCTTGAGGCTAGGCTGCAAGCAGGGCTGGGTTGTGGTGAGCTTGCAGGATAAGGTTGCTCTGGAGGAAGTATGAACCCACAACCATATCTAGGGAAATGTGGGGGTTGAGGCTGTCCCATTTGTCAATGTTCCTCTCAGAGTGTAGTGCCCATAAGGGAAAATATTCTGTGATCTGACCAGTGCTAAGTAGAACAAGACTGTAACTTCCTGGTTCTAGACACTGCAACTGCATTTTTGTCAATGCAGTCAAAGATGGTGTTAACTTTTGACCACCACATCTCAAAACTGACACATATTGAGCTCGCTATCTACCAAAATCCCTAAGCTGGATTACACATGCTGCTTCTAGGCCTTTTCTAGGCCCTATCCCCTCCATTTTGGATGCATGTGTGCATATGTGTGTGTGTTATGGAAGTTTGGGGAGAAGAGACAAAAAAAATGAGGAAGAATTCAGAACTGGGTAAGAACTTCTGATCCAAAGAAGACCCCACCAAGTAGTTCAGTATTATTATAAAGAGATGACCACTGGCAGAGAATGGGCCTCAGAAAGGGATCACCATAGGTTCAAGGTCTGGATTTAGCTTAGTGAGACAAGAAACCTCATCCATAGTTGATAAGGCACAGAGGCACAAATTCCTATTCTCCATAAACAAAGCTGAATTACCCAGATCTGCCATCCATCCAAGTTCTGACTTAGGGTGAGTCCACTCAGGAGAGCAGACTTGAGTGCAGAAAAGAGTTTGAAGAATAGAGGAATAAGGCAAAAGGGCTTAGATATCCTTCTGGGATATTTACCTAGAGCCATGGTACCTGTATGAATTGGTCTTTCAAGCTTTTGGAAGATTTCTGTTTCTCCTCCTCTCTGTTATGACAACACAACAATAACTTCAGCTAAGTTACAACATAATTAAGTTACCATTTTCTGTATACCAAATTCTGTTCCTGTTATGTCTTCTTAAAGATTGAACTTAGGTCTCCTGATGGAGACTCAGATTATGGTCAATTCCCATTATATTAGTATTATGGGTACATTGTTTTTTACAAGCTCAACTCTTTCTGCAAAGGGTTCAGCTCATATACTTCTTGTTGATTCTTTTTGGGCCAGCTTCCAAACAAAATGAAATTTGGTCTAATTTGGCCTCTTCATGAGCAAGTAGAGGAGCTGGGATTGGATGGAGGGTGTGTTCCTTTGTGGGATTTGGCATGCCTTTATAGTAACTATCCAAGTTCCAACTCCTCCAGAATTTATAATAATCATCTCTTACAGAAAATTTCATTTAGCCACTGTAAGAGACCCATGAGGTACACATCATCACATGTTTATTTATGAGAAAGCCAAGGTTTAGAGACACTAAGGGCTTAAAGTTGTATAACTAGTTAAGAGCAGAGCTGAACACAGACTGTCTCTCTCTCTCTCTTTTTAATTTCAATCCAATTAGCCAATTTATAGTACACAGAAGGTTTCTTGATCCATATCCAGGGCTTTTCTGCATTTCCATTTGGCTTTTCCTAAAATTTCGTGGGCTCTCCCATCTATGCTACTCCTGCCAGGACTTTTATGTCTCTGACAACTTCTGGGGACCTCACAGAGGGAAAAAAATGTTCCAGTGACAAAAATAACTTTTACCTTGTTCAGACCTGATGTAAAAGATGCAAGAAACTGGTCTTAGTGCTTAGGCTTTTCTGCCCATGAAGTTTCCTGGTCATTTTGGTTAAAGAGGAGTTGAGAGACCTTACCAGACCATTAAGAAGGCCTCCCCTTGCCAGGCACTCTTGATCCCTTGCAAGGGATATCAGTGGAAAGTGCCTGCATTAGTTTTCTAAGGCCACCATAACAAAATACCACAGACTGAAGAGCTTTAAAAAAACCAGAAATTTACTCTCTCATAGTTCTTGAGGCTAGAACTCCAAAATTAAAGTGTTGTCAGGTTTGGTTTCTCCTGAGACCTCTTTCCTGGCTTGTTGATGGCCACCTTCTTACTGTATCCTTACATGGTCTTTCTTCTCCATACACATATCCCAGGTCTCCTTTGTGTCCAAATTTCCTCTTCTTATAAGGGCACTAGTCAGACTGGATTATGGCCTATCCTAATGGTCATATCTTAAGTTAATCAACTCTTTAAAGACCTTATCTCTTAATACAATCACATACTGAGGTTCTGAGGACTTCAGTATAGGAATTTTGATGGGGAGACACAACTCAGCCCATAACATTGTACTCTGTTCCTTAGAGATTGGGCAGAAACTAGCCCACCTTATAGGTTTAAAAGAATAGAGAACAGATGTATTAAAAAAATACATAAATAAGATTTTTTCACAGAACTGGAACAAACAATCCTAAAATTTGTATGGAACCAGAAAAGACCCCGAATCTCCAGGGGAATGTTGAAAAAGAAAACCAAAGCTGGGAGCATCACAATGCCTGATATCAAGCTATATTACAAAGCTGTGATTATCAAGGTAGCATGGTACTAGCACAAAAACAGACACATAGATCCATGGAACAGAATAGAAAGCCCAGAAATAGACCCTCAACTCTATGGTCAACTAAACTTCGACAAAGCAGGAAAGAATACCCAATGAAAATAAAGACAGTCTCATCAATAAATGGTGCTGGGAAAATTGGACAGCTATATACAGAAGAATGAAACCATTCTTTTACACCATACACAAAGATAAACTCAAAATGGATGAAAGATCTTCATGTGAGACAGGAATCCATCACAGTCCTAGAGGAGAACACAATCAGTAACCTCTTTGACATCAGCTGCAGCAAATTCTTACAAAACACGTCTCTAAAGGCAAGGGAAACAAAAGCAAAAATGAACTTTTGGGACTTCATCAAGATAAAAAGCTTCTGCATGGCAAAGGAAACAGTCAATAAAATGAAAAGGCAACCCATGGAATGGGAGAATATATTTGCAAATGACATTTCAGACAAAGGGCTGGTATCCAAGATCTATAAAGAACTTCTCAAACCCCAACCCCCCAAAAAACACATAATCCAGTCAAGAAATGGACAGAAGACATGAACAGACACTTCCCCAAAGAAGACATACAAACGGCCAAGAGACGCATGAAAAAATGCTCCACATCACTAGCCATCAGGGAAACACAAATGAAAACCACAATGAGATACCACCTTACACCAATTAGAATGGCAAAAATTAACAAGACAGAAAACAACAGATGATGTTGAGGATGCAGAGAAAGGGGAACCCTCCTACACTGCTGGTGGGAATGCAAGTTGAGACAGCCACTTTGGAAAACAGTGTGGAGGTTCTTCAAAAAGTTAAAAATAGAGCTACCCTATGACCCAGCAATTGCACTACTAGGAATTTAACCCAAAGATACAGATGCAGTGAAAAGAAGGGGCATCTGCACCCTAATGTTCATAGCATCAATGTCCACAATAGCCAAACTGTCATAGGTGCCGAAATGTCTTTCAAGAGATGAATGAATAAAGAAGATGTAGTTCTTATATACAATGAAATATTACTCAGCCATCGATAAGGGTGAATGCCTACCATTTACATCGATATGGGTGGAAATGGAGTTTATTATGCTAAGTGAAATAAGTCAAGCAGAGAAAGACAATTATCATATGGTTTCACTCATATGTGGAATATAGGGAATAGCACAGAGGACCATAAGGGAAGATAGGGAAAACTGAATGGGAAGAAATCAGAGAGGGAGACAAACCATGAGAGACTCTGGGAAACCAACTGAGGGTTACAGAAGGGAGGGGATGGGGGAGGGGGTAACTGGGTGTTGGGTATTAAGGAGGGCACATGATGCAATGAGCACTGGGTGTTATACACAACTAATTAATCATTGAACACTACATCAAAAACTAATGATGTACTATATGTTGGCTAATTAAACATAACAAAAAAAGAAAAAATAAGATATTATGAGATAATGGATATGGATATTAATTGCAATTGCTGCCTACAGATCTTTCCCCTAGAATTTTCAGGGTTGCTTGGCTACCACCCATTGTTCTCTTGCTAGCAGAATCTTGTTTTCTCTGAGGAACTTTCTTTTCTCCTTTTTGGCCGATATTTGATCACTTGAGAAAACTTTGGGCTCTTGACTTCCTTTCTAGAAATAAGCAAAATAAGAATTTGGTCTATAGTTATAGATCTTTAATTCAGAAATGGAAATGGACAGTTCTATCTTTAGGCAGCATTAATCATAAATATGGTGTACATAGTTTACAGATTTCCCAGGATAGCTTCAGGTCCTAAAAATTTTGTCCTGTTGCTCCCATAACAACATGCACATTTTGCAGACTGGTTGTTCAAATGTGGGTTCAGAAAATACACTTTGGGGAGATGCTAAATGGATTTTAGCATTCTCTTCAATTACTTTCCATTGACTTGAAGACAAATTCTAAACTCAGCATGACGTTCAAGGTCTTCAGTGATATGGACCTACACATCTATTCAGTTTTATCTCCTGTCACTCCTCAGCATAAATCTTGTATTCAAACCATATAGAATTTTAGTCACCCAAACTTACCTGTCTGTTTTATATATCCACATCTTTGCACATGCTGTCATAGGATAATCTTCTAGACTGCATATGATGCCTTTTTCCCCAGCCCTAACTGAAAACTCCTTGATATTCTTATTTATCTTTCAAGTCTCAGTTCAAATCTTCTTTGCGAAACTGTTCCTGCCCACCCCAGAAAGTTGATCACTCCTGTTTTGCCACTGTAGCTTAAACATAACATATTACATATTATCCTTGAACATATCATATTGATGAGCACACTGGGCTAATTGGAAGTCTGTTTATTTAGCTATCTTCCCCACTAGACAGGGACCTAGCTCAGAGTAAGTATTCATGTGTTTGTTAATTGAATAAATGAAAGTGTTGGAAAAGGACACTGCTAAGGATGAGTGCCTTCCCCTTCCCATCATCTAATGTGATCAACATGAATTCTGTAATTAAGATGATAAGATGGGAATGAAGTAGAGCTAGATACAACTCAGCCTAGGCTTCTAGCCTGTTTTACCAGTTATGGGATCTGATCTGATCTGATCTGATCTAAGCTGCATTTCCAATGCTGGGCCCTAAAAAGAACAAAGCAGGTTGTCAAATTAACCTAAGCCTCCAAAAGTGTAAGTAGTTGAAAGAAGTATAGGGTGACTTGATAGACATGTTCCCAGATAGATCAAGTGCTATGTTGAGGAGTCCAGAAAACCTGGTTCCTCCCACCCCCATCACCACCCCAGTGTCCCTGAGACTTTGGGAGATCAGAACATTGCCACAGTGGTGGGGAAACACCAGGCTGGAAATTGCCACACAGGTTTGGGGGCAGCAGTATGGGGGGTGGGGTTGGGGGCAGAATGGTAGAGAGGGACTGATGCAAAAGCCAACTGTCATTCTTGAGCAACTGCAGAGGTATGGGCTAGAAGTCCAGACTGTTGCTGCTGGGACTTCCTTTTCACAATGACTCTGCAATTTAGAGATGGGGGAGGTTGTTACATAGGCTACCTTAGGCCAAGACTGGGCTAAGGGTGGTGGCAGATAAGCCACCCACTCATGAGCTCCCTCCCCATCCTATTTTCTTCCTTCACATCTATTATTACATCAGATCTGACAATAGCTCTGTAATTTAGGGAAGGCAAAGATTATGACCTCTGTTTTATACTTGAAGATGTCAAGGCCTAGAGATATGGGACATGAGGCAGCCTCTTTCCCTACTCTACTGTCCAACTGCCCTTACCTAATGGTTCTTCCATGGTCAGAACCTGAACTCTGCTGTTACTAGAGATTGATGTCCACCCAACTCAGTTTTTTGGCCTTTCCATGCCTTCAACTTCTGTTTCAGCCTAATAATAAAAGTGATGCCAGTAACACCAATTCCTCTCATCTTGACTTGTGTTGTGTCAGGGGCACCAGTCATTTACTCACAAAATGTTATTTGGTATCTCCTACCATGTGTCAGGTACTATGCCAGCCTAATATATCTATGAATGAAACACAGTTCTTGTTTAACTTACGTAGTTCCCAATTACAAAATATAGTGTCCAGAACCAGGGAGGTAATCAGCAATAAATATGTACATTGACCAAAATATAAATCACCCCAAATGGTGTTGTATGCAAGTAATGAATCATGGAACTTTACATCAAAAACTAGGGATGTACTGTATGGTGACTAACATAATATAATAATATTTTTTTAGTAGGAAGTACTCTGAAAGAAATCCATAGGGTTCTAAGTGTGTGAGAGAAAATGAGTAAGGAGAGCTACTTTATTTAGCTAGGGTTGAAAGGGAAGCCATTCCATGAAGAGAATATCTTAAGCTAAGATCTGAGGGATGAGAAGGAGTCAGTCATAAGTTGTAGGGAAGTTCAAAGGCTTGAAGGTATCGTAGAGGGATGGGTGAAATAAGTGATGTGGATTAAGGAGAGTACCTGTAGTGATGAGCACTGGGTGATGCATGGAATTGTTGAATCACTATATTGTATACCTGAAACTAATGTGACACTGTATGTTAATTATGCTAGAATTTAAAATAAAATTTAAAAAAAGGCTGGGAGGTAAAAAAAATGTCAGCAGTGTACATCTTCCAGCCATCCAGAGGGTTGATAGCCATCTGGAGGTAGTGTAGTTTGCAGGAAGGACACTGGTTGCAGCTTTAGAAATCTCCTGCTAAGAGTTCATTTTTCTTTTCTTTTCTTCTTCATTCCAGTATAGCTAACATACAGTTTTATATTAGTTTTAGGTGTACAATATAGTGATTCAACAACTCCATACATCACACAGTGCTCATCACAAGTGGTCTCCTTAATCCCCACTACCTATTTCACCCATCCCCCACCCACTTCCCCTCTGGTAACCATCAGTTTGTTCTCTATAGTTAAGAGTCTGTTTCTTGCCTTGTCTCTCTCTTTTCTCTCTTTTTACTTTGCTTATTTTGTTTCTTAAATTCCACAAATGAGTGGAATTATATGGTATTTGTCTTTCTCTGACTTATTTCACTTAGCATTATACTCTGTAGCTCCATCCATGTTGTTATAAATGACAAGATTTCATTATTTTTTATGGCTGAGTAATATTTCAATATATATACCACATCTTCTTTATTCATCAATCAATCAATCAATGGACACTTTGTTGCTTCCATATCTTGGTTATTGTAAATAATGCTGCTGTAAAAATAGGGGTGCATGTATCCCTTTGAATTAATGTTATTGTATTCTTTGGGTAAATACCCAGTAGTGCAAATGCTGGATCATAAGGTGGTTCTATTTTTAACTTTTTGAGGAACCTCAATACTGTTTTCTAGAGTGGCTGCATCAGTTTGCATTCCCACTAACAGAGCAAGATGGTTCTTTTTTCTCCACTTACTTGCCAACGCCTGTTGTTTCTTGTGTCATTGATTTTTGCCATTATGACAGGTGTGAGGTGTTGTTTTGATTTGTATTTCCCTGATGATGAGTGATGTTGAGCATCTTTTCATGTGTTTGTTGACCATCTGGATGTCTTCTTTGGAAAAATGTTCGTTTATTCTGCCCATTTTTACCTTAGATTATTTAGGTTTTGTTGAGTGTTGAGTTTTATAAGACCTGTATATATTTTGGATACTAACCTTTTATCAGATCTATTGCATTTCTTGTTTTTTAAGTTTTTAATTCTGGTTAGTTAACATACGGTGTTACAGTAATTTCATGTGTGCAATATAGCAATTCAACTGTTCCATACATCATCCTGTGCTCACCACAATATGTGATCTGTTACATTTCTATACACTGATAATGAAGCCTCAGAAAGAGAAATTAAGAAATTTCTATTTACAATTGCTTTAAAATAATAAAATACTTAGGAATAAATCTAACCAAAGATGTGAAAGACCTGTGCTCTGAAAACTATAAAACACCGATGAACAAAATTGAAGACAATACAAATAAATGGAAAGACATTCCATGCTTATGGACTAGAAGAATAAATATTTTTTAAATGTCTATACTACCCAAGGAAATCTACAGTTTTAATGCAATTCCTGTCAAAAAAAAACACATTTTTTAAATGGAGCATAAAGGAACTGGTATTTACTGAGGGTCTACTATGTGCCATGCACAAGCTAGTCCCTTTCCCACATGAATTTTTTTTTATTTCCTTCAGTCTCAGCATTTTCATATGTATAAAAAGGAGAGGAGGATATTTAGTCCCTAAGGGCTGTTATAGCTTGGAGAGTTTAGACTATCTATGACCCCATCTTTCTTAGGCAACTGAAGTTCTGGGAGATGAAATAATGTTTTCTCAGTTTGTCCAATGAATAAGTACATATCTTTTCAACTCTAGGCCACTTGACTAGGGTAGGCCTGAAACAGTCTCATCTGAACTAAAAGTAAATAGACACATGAGACTCTTGGCATTGACCAGGAAGACGGTGCAAATGGAGGGACTCAGTCTTGGATGCAGAAGGAAGAAGTCATCTTGTGAGCCCTTTGACAGTATGGTTGTGCCTTTGGATGCCAGCAAAGCTTTCTTTAGCAGAAGATATTTCCAAGAACAGAACCTACAGCACAGTGTTTTGTGTGGATAAGGTTTATCCTGTTCAGGGCAGAGGTCTTGGAAGGGGCTTGGATATAAAGTCCAAAATCTAGGTGTTCTCCTGACAGGGGACCTGGCATTTCAAATCCATTTTCATTTGCTTCCAATAGCCATCTTTGCTGTTGCTTTTGCTTCTTCTGCTTTTTCCTCCTCCTCTTTCTTTTTTGCTCCTCTTCTTCTTCCTCCTCCTCACCCCACTCCTCCTCCTTTGTCCTCCTCCTCCTTTCTCCTCCTCCTCCTCCTCCTCCTCCTCCTCCTCCTCCTCCTCCTCCTCCTCCTTCTTCTTCTTCTTCTTCTTCTTCTTCTTCTTCTTCTTCTTCTTCTTCTTCTTCTTCTTCTTCTTCTTCTTCTTCCCCTGCAACTCAAAGTGCTCATAGGGGCTATACCCAGTTATAAACTAAGGATCAGTCTCAGGTTTATCACACCACTGGTCCTAATATCTATCCCAAATTCAAAAAGAGAATAGGAAAAGGTGAAGGAGATGAGGGAAGAAAAAGAGAGAGAGGGATGACAGGAGACAATATAGGAGAGGGGTGAGTAGAAGAAGAAGGAAAGGAGAGAACAGGAGGAAGGAGAGGATCACATCTCTTTGACTAGTACACTCACCAATTTTGTCTCACCATGGAAGCAACTTCTCCAGGGCCTAAGGCTTTTCCCATAAAATTATATTTGACCTTGATATGAACACAATTCTTTGGTTACCAAACTTTTCTCTTTTTTTATAATCATATTTTATATTATAATATGATAGTCACCATAGAGTACATCCCTGGTTTTTTATGTAAAGTTTGATGATTCATTAGTTGTGTACAACACCCAGTGCACCATGCAATATGTGCCCTCCTTACTACCCATCACCAGTCTATCCCATTCCCCCACCCCCCTCTCCTCTAAAGCCTTCAGTTTGTTTCTCAGAGTCCATAGTCTCTCATGCTTCATTCCCCCTTCTGATTACCCCCCTTTCTTTATCTGTTTCTTCTCCTACTGATCTTCCTACTTCTTATGTTCCATAGATGAGTGAAACCATATGATAATTGTCCTTCTCTGCTTGACTTATTTCACTTAGCATTATGTCCTCCAGTGTCATCCATGTTGCAGCAAATGTTGAGAAATCATTCTTTTTGATAGCTGAGTAATATTCCATTGTATAGCTGGACCACATCTTCTTAATCCAGTCATCTGTTGAAGGGTATCTCGGCTCCTTCCACGATTTAGCTATTGTGGACAATGCTTCTATGAACATTGGGGTGCATATGGCCTTTCTCTTCACTACGTCTGTATCTTTGGGGTAAATACACAGTAGTGCAATGGCTGGATCATAGGGTAGCTCAATTTTTAAATTTTAAGGGATCTCCACACTGTTTTCCAGAGTGGCTATACCAACTTGCATTCCCAACAACAATGCAGGAGGGATCCCCTTTCTCCACAACCTCTCCAACAATTGTTTCTTGCCTTGTCAATTTTTGCCATTCTAACTGGTGTAAGGTGATATCTTAGTGTGGTTTTGATTTGACTTTCCCTGATGGCTAATGATTTTGAACATTTTTTCATGTGTCTGTTAGCCAATTGTATGTCTTCATTGGAAAAGTGTCTGTTCATATCTCCTGCCCATTTTTTGATTTGTATATTTGTTTCTTGTGTATTAAGTTTGAGAAGTCCTTTGTAGATCTTGAATACCAGTCTTTTATCTGTAGTGTCATTTGCAAATATATGCTCCGATTGCGAGGGCTGCCTCTTAGTTTTTTTTGACTGTTGCCTTGGCTGTGCAGAGCTTTTTATCTTGATGAAGTCCCACAAGTTCATTTTTTCTTTTCTTTCTCTTGCCTTTAGTGGTGTGTCATGAAAAAGGTTGCTGTGGCCGATGTCGTAGAGGTTGCTGTCTATGCTCTCCTCTAGGATTTTGATGGATTCCTGTCTCACATCAAGGTCTTTCATCCATTTGGAGTTTATCTTTCTGTATGGTGTGAGAGAGTGGTCAAGTTTCATTCTTTTGCATGCAGCTGTCCAATTTTCCCAGCACCATTTATTGAAGAGACTGTCTGCTTTCCACTGGAAGTTTTTTCCTGCTTTGTCAAAGATTAGTTGCCCAAAGAGGTGAGGGTCCATTTCTGGGTTTTCTATTCTGTTCCATTGGTCTATGTGTCTGTTTTTGTGCCAGTACCATGCTGTCTTTGTGATCACAGCTTTGTAGTACAGCTTGAAATCCGGCATTGTGATGCCTCAGTTTTGTTTTTCCTTTTCTACAGTTCCTTGGCGAATCGGGGCCTTTTCTGTTTCCATACAAATTTAAGGGCTGTTTGTTCCACTTCTTTGAAAAATGTCATTGGTATTTTGATTGGGATAGTTTTGAAAGTGTAGATTGCTCTGGGTAGCATGGACATTTTAACTATGTTAATTTTTCTGATCCACGAGCATGGAATATTTTTCCATCATTTTGTGTCTTCTTCAATGTCCTTCAAGAGTGTTTTATAGTTTCTAGAATATAGATCTTTACGTCTCTGATTAAGTTAATTCCAAGGTAACATATGATTTTTGGTGCTATTGTAAATGGGATGGATTCCCTAATTTGTCTTTCTTCAGTCTCATTGTTCGTGTAAAGAAATGCAACTGATTTCTGAGCATTGATTTTGTATCCCGCCACATTACTGAATTGCTCTAAAACTTCTGGTACCTTGGGAGTGGAGTCTTTTGGGTTTTCCGTATAGAGTATCATGTCTTCTGTGAAGAGAGACAGTTTGACTTCTTCTTTGCTGATATGGATACCTTTTATCCCTTTTGTTGTCTGATTGCTGTTGCAAGGACTTCTAGTACTATGTTGAATAATAATGGAGAGAGTGGGCATCCTTGTCATTTCCTGATCTTAAGGGAAAGGCTTTCAGCTTTTCCCCATTGAGAATGATATTTGCTCTAGGCTTTTCATAGATGGTTTTTATGAGATTGAAGAATGTACCCTCTATCCCTACACTCTGAAGGGTTTTAGTCAGGAAAGGATGCTGTATTTTGTCAAATGCTTTTCCTGCATCTATTGAGAGGATCATACGATTTTTGTTTTTGTTTTTCTTGTTGATAAAAATCTATTATATTGATAGATTTGGGAATGTTGAGCCACCCTTTCATCCCAGGGATGAATCCCACTTGGTCATGATGGATAATCCTTTTAATGTACTGTTGGATTCTATTAGCAAGTATCTTGTTGAGAATTTTGGAGTCCATATTCATTAGGGAAATCAGTCTGTAATTCTCCTTTTTGATGGGGTCTTTGCCTGGTTTGAGGATCAAGGTAATATTGGCTTCATAGAATGAGTTTGGTAGCTTTCCTTCTTTTTCTATTTTTTTGAAATAGGTTTAGGAGAATAGGTATTATTTCTTCTTTGAATGGGAGAATTCCCAGGGAAAACCATCAGGCCCTGGCATTTTGTTGTTTGGAAGGTTTTTATATTTTCATTTATTTTTTTCCATAATAATATTTTTATTATATTATGTTATTCACCATACAGTACGTCCCCGGTTTTTGATGTAAAGTTCGATGATTCATTAGTTGCGTATCACACCCAGTGCACCATGCAATATGTGCCCTCCTTACTACCCATAATTTGTAAGTTTTTTAATCACTGTTTCAATCTCTGCATAATTAATTGGTCTGTTTAAAAAATCAGTGTCTTCCTGTTTCAGTCTTAGTAGTTTATAGGTTTCCAGGAAGGCCTCCATCTCATCCAGATGCTTATTTTATTGGCATGAAGCTGTTGACAAAAGTTTCTAATGATCCTTCCTATTTCATTGGTGTTGTTTGTGACCTTTCCCTTTTCATTCATAATTTTATTAATTTGGGTCCTTTCTCTATTCTTTTGGATACGTCTTGCCAGTGGTCTGTCAATCTTATTAATTATTTCAAGGAACCAGCTTCTAGTTCTGTTGATCTGCTCTACTGTGCTCCTGGTTTCTAATTCATTGATCTCTGCTCTAATCTTGATCAACTGCTTTCTTGTGTGTGGATTAGGCCTGTTCTTCGGTTGCTGTTCCAGCTTCCTGAGTGCAGGCTTGGATGGCTATGTATTTTCCCCTTAGAACTGCCTTTGTAGGGTCCCATAGGTTTTGGACAGTTGTATTTTCATTCTCATTGGTCTCCATAAATTGTTTAAATTGATTTTTGTTTTCCTGGTTTGTTGAATCATTCTTGAGCAGGGTGGTTCTTAGTCTCCAAGTATTTGAGTTTCTTCCAAGTTTTGCTTGTGGTTGAGTTCCAATTTCAAAGTGTTGTGCTCTGAGAATATGCAGGGAATAATTTCAGTCTTTTGGTATCGGTTGGGACCTGTTTTGTGACCCAGAGCATGGTCTATTCTTAAGAATGTTCCATGGGCATTAGAATAGAATGAGTATTCTTTGGTTCTGGGGTGTAGTGTTCTATATATATCTATGAGGTCCAACTCGTTTAGTATGGCATTCAAAGCCCTTGTTTCTTTGTTGATTTTCTGCTTCAGTGATCTGTCTATTGCTGATAGTGGAGAGTTGAGCTCCCTTACTATTAACCTATTTTTATCTATATGTCTCTTTATTCTTGTTAAGAGTTGGCTTGTGTATCTTGCTGCTCCCTTGTTGGGGGCATATATATTTATAATTGTCATAACCACTTTCTGGATACATCCTTTAAGAATAATATAGTGCCCTTCTGTATCTCTAACTATAGTCTTTAGTTTAAAGTCCAATCTGTCTGATATGAGAATTGCTACCCCAGCTTTCTTTTGAGGTCCATTGGCATGAAAAATGGTTTTCCATCCCTTTATTTTCGGTCTGGATGTATCTTTAGGTTCAAAATGAGTTTCATGTAGACAGCAAATGGATGGGTCATGTCTTTTTATACAATCTGCAACCCTGTGTTATTTTATGGGACATTTAGGCCATTTACATTGACACTGATTATTGAGAGATATGATTTTAATGATGCCATGTTGCCTGTAAGTTCTTTGTTTCTATAGATTGTGACTTTCTGTTCTGTATCACTCTTGGGGCCTTTTTACTTGATAGAACCCCCCTTAATATCACCTGTAGGGCTGGTTTCGTGGTTACGAAGTTGGTCAGTGACTGGCGATTCTGGAAGGTCTTTATTTCTCCATCAATTCTGAATGACAGCCTTGCTGGATAAAGGATCCTTGGCTGCATGTTTTTCTCTGAAAGAGCTTTAAAAATGCCCCCCCAACCCTTTCTCTCATTCCAGGTCTGTGTAGACAGGTCTGACATAATTCTGATACCTTTGCCTTGGTACATGAGAAATTTCTTTGCCCTGGCCGCTTTCAATACTGTATCCTTGGATCTAATATTTGTGATTTGCACTATGACATGACATGGTGTACATGACAGGACACTTGTCGTGGTTGAGCTTACAAGGGGTCCTCTCTGCCTCTTGGACATGAATGCTTGTTTCCTTTGCTAGATTAGGGAAGTTCTCACCGACAATTTGTTAAAACATCTCTTCTAGACCTGTTTTTCTCCACCCCCTCAGGAATCCGATGATTCTGACATTGGAACATTTCATTGAGTCAGTCATCTCCCATAACCTACATTCTTGAGATTCGATTTTTTTGAGCCAAGTTTCTGTCTTAGCTTTGTCTTCTACTAACCCATCCTCCAATTTGCTGATTCATCTTCTGCCTCATTCACCCTGTCCCTCAGAGCATCTAGCTTTGACTGTATTTTATTCATAGCATTTTTCATTTCTGCCAGATTCACTCTCATTTCCGCCCTTAGAGATCCTATATTCTCGTTAATATTTTCATTAATATTTTTTTCAAGTCTATACATCATCTTGACCATTGTTACTCTGAACTCCATTTCTGATACTTTGGTTATATCCATATCCATTAGTTCTGTGGCAGAGGCCACAGTCTCATTGTCTTTTCTTTGCTGGGGGGGGGGGATTTCTCCTTCTCGTCATTCTGATGAGGAGAGGTTGTGGGTTTTCCCAGAGCTGAAATTATTGACCAGGACCCAGGCAATGTGCATTTGTTTTCTAGGGACCTTAAGGATGTGGGCTTCTTGACTTTTCAGCCTGCCTTCTGGGGGAGGGGCCTGCCACGCCAATACTCAGGCAACCCTTTTTGGGTAGAGTCTCCCTGTCCCCTGCAAGGGGGGATGGGGATGGGCACACTGTGAGCCAGTATTTCCAGGCTTTTGTTCTCTGGCAGCTTTCCCTGACGGTTTTCTGTGGCTCTTCTGAGAGTCAGAGCAGGATTAGCCAAATCTCAGCCTCTGTCTCAGAACAGAGGGATCACAGACCGCTCTCTGCTGGGGTGTTCTGGCCACTTTAACTCTGTTGCTGTTGGTGCTGCTCAACCCTGCAGTGTCCCGGGATGTGTGCCCCACATCTGGCATCCCAGCCCTCACTTCCAGGGCTGGCACATCTCTGTCCTTTGTGTTTCTAACACCACCAGCCACCAGCTGCCCCCGCACACTCTGGAGCTCCGTTTCAGTGTGGTTCTTGCACTCCAGAGCTCCAGTTTTCAGACTGGTCATGCGTGATCCTCGGCTCATGGTCTCATTCTGCTCTCTCGCAGGTGCCAGGGGCAGGACGTGCCGGTCCATGAGTCTGCCCGCTCCCCAGTGCAGGTGGCTACTGCTTCCCAGCGCCAGAACATGGCAGCTCCCTCCCCCTTCTGTTTATCTTCCGATATCTCTGTGCAGATTCACGGCTCCCTGCTTCATACCTCAATACTCATCACTGGAGATGTTCATTTGTAGAGATCCAGATGTATCTTCCTGTATCTCAGGCTGATTCCATGGGTGTTCAGGATGGTCTGGTACCTATCCAGCTCGACTCAGGGGACCAGCTAAAAAAGGGGACCCCTACTCCTCCGCCATCTTAACTCCTCCTCCTGGTTACCAAACTTTTCAATCAATACCTTCAACAGAAATAAAGTGTATCTGCAAATTCCCTGAATCTTCCTGAGTCCCTCAAGTCCACCCTTATTTCTACCAGGGGTGAGAGAAGAGCTCTTTGTACAGAAGAGTACGGGGAAAGTGAGACCCTTCTCTGTCATCTTATTCACCTAAAGCAAAAGATTCTCCTGAGATTTCATCCAGTAAAATCAGCATACAATAGATTAACTATCTGGGAAAGTCCTTAAGGGAACAGGAGCTCCAGTTATCAGAGTAGGAAAGAACAGGGCATCACAGAAATCAGAAATCCAATTAAGATGGAATCTCAAGAGGTCTGACTAAATGTTAAAGAAGTTGTGGAAGCCTCATCAATAAGATTAACTCAACTGCAGAAATAACAAAGGGTGGAAGGGGGTTCTGCATGAACACTAAGGGGAAGAAAGAAAACAGCACTAAAAACTGAAAGTGCTAATTGTATTCATGGTATTGTTTAAGGGACAGAGGGGAAAATTAGATGATTCTAACCCTCCTTTTCACCCCTTCTTGGATGAGGAAGTTTGAGTAAAGGAAGAATTCATTAAGTTTACCTAGTCTTCTTTGTCATATCTGTGTTCTTATCAAACAACTCTCTGATTAATTTGGCTTCCAGAATAGATATATCTGAGCAAGGGAGAGTTTTTCAGCCAACATGAGCATTCCCAGTTGTTTAGGGGTTATTTTTGTTTTGAAAAAAACAAACAAACAAATAGACAAACAAACTCATTTGTATTACATCTCCTCCCTTTGACTTTGACTTGCATGAGTCAGTTCATGGAGTATGGTCAGTTAACTCCAGGTATCTTCTAAAAAATGGGCATTGGAAGTTGTTTGAAACCAAAACTTATGCCCATGGTGAGAGATCTCTGCTTTAGAAGTAAGTCCACATTTTTCAAAACACGTCTATCTCACTCTGTAATGTCGAGGAGCTAATCTCCTTATTTTTCACTTGGGAGCACTGAAGTCCAGAAAGGGAGAGAAACTTACTTAAGTGGGTCAGTGGCAAAGCCAGAATCTAAGCCTAAGTCATAGCTCTATCTTACCTCAGCTCTTGTCCTACACCATTCTATGTCTACATTCTGTAAACTCTTTCTTAGTTCTTAATATGAGATCAGGAATTCTGTGAATTCTAAGAAAAATAGTCATTAAATAAATTGAACACAGTTACTTTTCTGGTACCTACCCAAGGACCGAGGTTTATTTACAACTTCGCCTTTTGATTTTAGATGACAGATTCTCTCTTTCCAGCTCCACCCCAGGTTTTCCACTTCTTTCTGATTTTCATTTCATCCCCTTCCTTACCTAAGGTGACAGAAATGTAACCCTAATTGAAACTGTGTTTCTTATGAAATTTTATCCCAGTATGTTCATGGGAAGAAAGTAGAGATTTGGAAGACAACTCAGTTGCTGTGCCATCCTATTTCACCTCTAGACAAATCCTGATTATAGATCTTTCACTGAAAGCCTACTGTGTGGTAAGTATGGAGCCTAAGAAAAAAAGAGAGTCTTGCAATCTGAAGAGATTTGGATTGAGGTAGAACTGGAATTGGACACTAAACATGTATGAAAATGATTTTTCAATGGGCCTTTTAATCAGATTTAACAAGAATTTAGAGAAAGTCTGCTTCATGCTGGAACTTACCCTAGGATCTGAGAATCCCAAAACAAGTAAGTCAAGACTCCTGCCTGGTAGAACTCATTTTCTAGCCATGTAAACAGATAACCTAAATGCGATGTGATCAGTCCATAAATGGGTGTATACAAAGTACAGGAGAATTTGCAGGGACAGAAGAGGTTTCTCAGAGGAGGTGACAGTTGAGCTGGACCTGAAGAACAAACACAAAGTCTCTTGTCAAGATAGATATGAGAGGTCAAGGAAACTTTCCAGGTTCACAGAGAGGCACTTGGAAAGAGGTATTAGAGTATATGATGTATTGTAGCTGGAATATAGGATAGGTAGAGAATGATGAAAACTTAGGTTATGGACAAGTTGTGAAGGGTCCTGACCACCTGACTGAGGAATTTTGAACTTTTAACTTCAGAGAATGGGCAACCTCTGATCATTTTTTAAGCAGTGGAATAACACCATCAGAACTGTATTGTTAAAAGATCATCATGGCAATAAATACCAAACTTTAAGGAGAAAAACATTATTGACTGAAAATGAAGATTATGTGGGTTTTTTTTTCATTTTCTTCTTAATCAATTAAGAACAAGATCATTGTCTCTTTTAATATAGGCACTCTGGGGGCTGACCTCATTGCTTTTCATTCAGCCAACATTTCCTAAACAGTAACTTACTCTGTGCCAAGAACTGGGGAAGCAGAAATTAATTTATACAGATACCCTTGTCTTTGAGGGAACCCCTGGATAAAATGATGGAAGAGCAAGGCATAAAATACCATGTTACAAGGTAGTAAGTTTTATAATTAAAGTATTAATAAAAATATATAATGGTGGCCAAAGATGACTAATTTTTCTATCTTGGATTCCCTCCATGGAGATACGGATTCCCTCCAGGATGATGGGCAGCTTTTGTTTGAGGTGTAAGGTTGAGCACATGAGGACTTAGACATTTAGGAAGATGTGGTCATTATTCAATTTAATCTATTGTTCTGGATGAGGGGAAGATAGACAGTGAACAAGCATGCAGACACACATATGTACACACAAAGAAAAATACAGAACTCTGGGAAACACTGACATGTAATGAGGAGCAAGGAAAGAAATAGGAGCCCATGAAAAAAACCAAGAAGAGTGATCAGGAAGATATGTGGACCAGAAGAGTGTAGGTAAACACATTTAATAATTATCACTAAACACTACCCTGGACCGGGTGCTGAGTTAGGCACTAGGGAAGCAAATAAAGAAGCCAGTCACTGCCAGGAGCTATGATCCCTTGGCAGGAATATGATCTTTACATCTCATCTGAACCATGCTTGTGTGGCTTCTGATGATAGAATTCAGTCTGAAGAGGGAGGATATCCTCCAAACCAGTTGATGACAGGGCTTTAAGAAAGTAGTAATGGCCAACAAAGTTATCTGTTGCAGAGACATTGAGGGAGATGAGGGCTAGTAGAGAGGCTTTTGACTTTGTTGATTAGGAGTTCATGTTAATTTGGTGACACCAGATATCAAGGTCAGTGCAGAAATTGGGACAGATAAAAAAATTAAATTATGGTGGATTGAGAAATTAAGAGTTTAAAAACTACTTTCCAAGAAGGTGGTATTCAATGTACTGAGGAATGATGGAGTGAACGTTGGAAAGAGATTTTTGGGGGGGACGGGTTGGTTGTAACTTGACTGTTTATAGGCCTAAAGATCAATAGATGAAGGACCAAATAGAATGGCATTTGAGAAGAAGCCAAAGTTAATGAACTGTGTGGAAGTGGAGTAGTGGAAGCAGGTGGTGGAAGTGGTCCTAATCTCAGGTCTGAAACCCCTTTGCTTGGCTTAGGGGTCAAAATAGGAGGTTCAAAAGAGGCACCAGAGTATAGAAACTGCAGCATGCAACTCAAGGGAAAATGTTTGGAGGAGAAGTAGGATAAGGGGACAGGAACTTGACTTAAACCACAACAGGCATGGTTCAGATAAGATGAGATCAATTTCATACCAGAGGAGCATAACTCATGGCAAAAGAAGTGAGAGGTTCTCTGTATTTGTAATTCCCTAAAACTTACACAATTATCCCTCTTCTTTGGAGTAAAAAATTGACGTGATCCAGCCTGGAGGTAGTGGGGTATACAAAATTATTCTTTCAAGTGTCATGTGGTGTAGAAGAAAGTAGGAAAGTTAGTTTGAACTCCAGCTCAGTTGCTTACTGACTGACTTGAAGTAAGTCACTTGAGCACTCTGGACTTCATTTTCTTATCTGTGGAAAGGGAACAACCACTCCCACTTCCTAGAATAGTTGGAAAGATTATATGAGAGGATGTGCATAAAACATCTAGCACAGTGCCTGGGACATAGAAGCCATTAGTTGACTGTTGGCTCTAGTCCTTCACTTCCTTTTCCCCAGTCCTATCAACACAGTGTGCTAGAGTCCCTAGATGCCTTGCCCTTTTCTTCACCATTTTTTTAATAGATAATGAGAATATGGAAAAACCTGTGGATGCTGGTAATACATACCACAATATCCAAGAGCTGACTGTCTCCTGGATAGAGTTAAGCTGACCAGAAAGGACTGCACAACACCCCTCCTCTTAATTTCATTGCCAAGGATTGAGACAAACCAGGCAGCTTCCATGATGTCTAACAGCATCAGTGGGTCAGAGAAGTGGGCATAGTATGTACTTAGAGGCACGTTCAGGCTCTGAAACATATTTTTGATTTTCAGAGCAGAAAGTTTCTGTTTCACATTACTGAAAGCAGCAGCAGATGTACCTACAAGTCCCATGGAGACTAGGGTTCAGGTTCAGGTCCAGCTTCAAAGGGCCCTTGAGTGAGGGCTACCTATGGTGTCCTAAAACAGATCCAGAGAAATCCCCAGCCAAATGAAAAAAGTCATCCCTCACATCTGTGTTATTATTTTACAGTCTAAAAAGCTTTCTTCACATATATATATTATATTTTATAATATATTTATCTTCCATAACACATTCTTATTGTGAGATTGTTTGGTGAGTGCCTTTTTCCTTCATTAGAACATGAGTTCCAGGAGGGCAAGGGCCTAGTCACATTGTCTTTGGTATTTTTTTATATATAATTTTTCTTTTGTTATATTAGTCACCATACAATACATCCCCAGTTTTTGATGCAATGTTCCATGATTCATTATTTGCGTATAACACCCAGTGCACCATGCAATATGTACCCTCCTTAATACCCATCGCTGGCCTATCCCAATCCCCCAAACCCCTCCCCTCTGAAGCCCTCAGTTTGTTTCCCAGAGTCCACAATCTCTCATGGTTCATTCCCCCTTCTGTTTACCCCCCTTCATTCTTCCTTTCCTTCTCCTACTGATCTTCCTATTTCTTACGTTCCATAAATGAGTGAAACTATATGATAATTGTCTTTCTCTGCTTGACTTATTTCACTTAGCATAATCTCCTCCAGTCCCGTCCATGTTGCTGCAAATGTTGGGTAATCATTCTTTCTAATGGCTGAGTAATATTCCATTGTATATATGGACTACATCTATCTTTGGTATCTTTATCACCCAGACCATTTGGAAAATTTATGAATGGGAGAAAAGGGCTCTTAAGAACCATCTTGTCTACCATCCTTATAAAGAAGAACAAAGACAGAACTTTCCCAAGATCATACAAAAAGGCATGGCATAGCTGGGCCTGAAACTTGGGTCTCCTGAGACTCTTTGTCTAGGTCTTTATTCAATAAATCTTCAATTCTGGTTAATTTCAGGTCCCAGGTCATCAGGAACCAAGGTCAAGGGAAGACCATGACATTCAGTATTTAGATGTCACCTCATTTTCAGGCCTGTGCAACAGGAAGAATTATTTTTCATGAATAAATATTTATCCAGCACCTACTATAAACAAGACATATTTTCTAGTCAATAGGGATATTGTAAATAAGATAAAATCACAGCCCTCAAAGAGCTTGGTGGAGGATACTGGCAATCAACAAAAGTACAAAATTCTAGAAGCAAAGGAAAAAGACAATTGATAAACTAGTGGAAATATTTGTAATTCTTATAATATACAAAGGGAAAAATTCTGTAATATGGAAAGAACTCCCAAAATCAATTTAGAAAAAATTAGCAACTTAAAAAATTGGTCATAGTAGACATTGTTCTTGCTTTCATTGAGCTTGTAATCTCTTGGAATAACCCTTTTTTTCTCTCAGGCTGAGGGAGTGGCTAGCCTTCAAAATTTTAAGGAACCAAAGGAAATGTTGAGTTCTCGAGTAGCCCCTCTCATGTCTTTTTAGGGTCACAGCTAATAAAAGTCTGATTCTCAGCTCTGCCCCTTACTAAATATGTGACTTTGAGGGAAATTATTTAATGTCTTTGAGTTTCAATGTCCTAATTTTTGATATGGGAATGATTCTTATTGTATAGGGTTGTTGAGAAGAATAAGTGATGTAATAGATATGAGAATACTTAGTATAATAAGCCCTAAAATAACTTTTTCCCTTCCATTTTCCACTTCTTTTCCTTCCTAGAACTGAGAATGGAGGAGCAGTGCCCCCTTTTGTGACAACATACAGTTTGTTTTTTGTTTTGTTTTGCTTCTTACTTTGTATTATCTAGTTTTTACAAAAGCTCTCTTTTGTAAAAAGAGAGGTATATCACTTCCCTGAAATCCCACGAGGTATCTATTTTTTAGCTCAATTTTGAAACGGGGACATGGGTAGTCAGAAATACTATTAATTTACCCAAAACCCTACAGTGGGAAAGTGGCAAATTGGAATTCAAATCCAGGTCTTTGAACTGCAAGCTCAATGTTTTTGTCACTATAGCACAAAGCCTCACATGACAACCTGAAATACTTGTCACCAAGCAAGAGCCCACTTGAGTATCTTTGGTATTTTTATTTCCCACTTAACACAGTTTTTCCACTCTTCCACAGTATTAGACATTTGACCATCTACATCATAGCATCTGCTTTGGGGTTAGAAAAGTTCAGTTTATACATTGGAGATTCCAAACTACCTATTGCCATACAAATTGTGACGGTTGACACTCTTTATATGAGGCTATAGAAAATGACATATGCAAATATAGGACAAGGACATTAAGGAAAAGTGTCGTGGTAACTAACCCTAGAGAGAAGTATGTAGGAATTAACTGTCTCCTAAACCAGTGTTAAACCAAGTTCTGACATTCTAGTTCTAGAGGATGTTTAATTGTGGTGTAAGCTCAAGGTTTTGGCCCTTTTTCTTGCCAAAATGCACTATTTTTGCCCTTCCTTTCATCAGAGTATATACTGGGAAGATGAAAAAGGTCTGTGTATGTAACATCAAAGATAATAGGGGAGCCCACCCCATTTAAATCAAAGAATATATATTTTAAAGAAACAGCTTTGTCCCTTCCAAATATATGTGATAGTTTATCACAAGTTAGTTTGTTCTTCCCCACTTCCTTCCTTCCCCATCCATTCAAAACTGTTGCCTAAAAGTTCATTTTTGCTTTTGTTCCCCTTGCGTTTAGAGACCTGTCTTGAAAGAATTTGCTGCTGCCAATGTTGAAGAGGTTACTACCTATGTTCTCCTCTAGGATTTTGATGGATTCCTGTCTCACATTAAGGTCTTTCATCCATTTTGAGTTTATCTTTGTGTATGGTGTAAAAGAATGGTTCAGTTTCATTCTTCTGCATGTGGCTGTCCAGTTTTCTCAGCACAATTTATTGAAGAGGCTGTCTTTTTTCCATTGGGTGTTCTTTCCCACTTTGTCAAAGATAAGAACTAGGAAGATCGTTAGGGGAAGAAAGGGATAAAGAAAGGGGGGTAATCAGAAGGGGGAATGAAGCATGAGAGACTATGGACTATGAGAAACAAACTGAGGGCTTCAGAGGGGAGGGGGTGGGGGAATGGGATAGACTGGTGATGGGTAGTAAGGAGGGCACATATTGCATGGTGCACTGGGTATTATATGCAACTAATGAATCATCGAACTTTACATCAGAAACCAGGGATGTACTGTATGGTGACTAACACAATATAAAAAAAAAAAACATTAAAATAAAAAAAAAAAGATTAGTTGACCATAAAGTTGAGGGTCCATTTCTGGGCTCTCTATTCTGTTCCATTGATCTATGTATCTATTTTTTACTTCATCAAGATAAAAGGTTTCTGCACAGTAAAAGAAATAGTCAACAAAACTAAGAGGCAACCCATGGAATGGGAGAAGATATTTGCAAATGACATTTCAGATAAAGGGCTGGTATCCAAGATCTATAAAGAACTTCTCAAACTCAACACCCAAAAGTCAAAAAATGGGCAGAAGACATGAACAGACACTTCCCTAAAGAACACCTGCAAATTGCTAACAGACACATGAAAAAATGCTCCACATCGCTAGCCAACAGGGAAATACAAATCAAGACCACAATGAGACACCAAGTTACACCAGTTAGAATGGCAAAAATTAACAAGACAGGGAACAACAAAAGCTGGCGAGGATGTGGAGAAAGGGGAACCCTCTTACACTGTTGGTGGGAGCACATTAAAAATAAAGCTACCCTACAACCCAGCAATTACACTACTAGGTATTTATCCCAAAGATACAGATGCAGTGAAAAGAAGGGGCACCTGCACCCCAATGTTCATAGCAGCAATGTCCACAATAGCCAAACTGTCATAGGAGCTGAGATGTCCTTCAAGAGGTGAATGAATAAAGAAGATGTGGTTCATATATACAATGGAATATTACTCAGCCATCAGAAAAGATGAATACCTACCATTTGCATTGACATGGATGGAAATGGAGTTTGTTATGCTAAGTGAAATAAGTCATGCAGAGAAAGACAATTATCATATGGTTTCACTCATATGTGAAATATAAGGAATAACACAGAGGACCACAAGGGAAGGGAGGGAAAACTGAATGGGAAGAAATCAGAGAGGGAGACAAACCATGAGAGACTTTGGACTCTGGGAAACGAACTGAGGGTTACAGAAGGGAGGGGGTGGAGGGATGCGTTAACCAGGTGATGGGTATTTAGGAAGACAAGTGTTGTGATGAGCACTGGGTGTTATATGCAATTAATGAATCATTGAACACTACATCAAAAACTAATGATGTACTATATGTTGGCTAACTGAATATAATAATAACAACAACTACAACAACAAAAACTGTTGCCTAGGGATTTTTCTCTTACGTGGACCGTTGCAGGAAAAAGATGGGGATGGTTGGCAAGAGCACTCCAATTATTTCTGTCATAGATGGAAGCTTCTGAAGGACTCTGGGAATAAAGTACATGGAGTTAAGAGTGGAACCAGTTTGCTTTTCTAAGCCTTTAAACAACACTCTGGGACTCCTGTCTTATTTATTTCATTTACTTTTATTTGTAAGAAGCTAAGCAAAGATCAGCTTCAGCTCAGTCTACCTAATGATCATAAATTGGAAATTGAGTTCTTTTCTGGATAAAACTGCCCTTGTAGACTGTGATGACAGATGGCCTGAATTTTATATTTGTTAGCCAGAAACATATTATATTTTTGTAGATTGCTTCAAAATCCCTAACTTTCATAAGTTGTTGCATGACATTTCAATCCTGCCTTTGCTGTTTACTAGCTGTTTAACTTAGGCAAGGAACAGCTCCTCATCTGTCAAAGGGGGATAATTATAGTCTCTTCCTCATAAAGTAATTGTGATGAAATTATATAAACTAATACATGTAAAGGGCTTGAGATAGTGTCTGTTACTTAGTAAGTCCATGCTATGTGATGGTGATGATGATGATGATGATGATAATGATGACACAAAATAACCTCTTTGTAGGTCCAAGATCTTTGTCTGGTTTCTCCCAGAACACATTTAGCACATTTAGCATGTTGGATAAGACTTTGGGCTTCTATTATTCTAGTACATCTATAGATATTCAAAGATATTCTTAGGCTAATATTTGTAGCATAAGTGGTCCCTCCATGCACACAAGCCCACCATGTTCTTTCTCATCTCTGCACGTTTATATTTATGCTCTCTCCTCTGCCTGGAAGACTTCTCTGACTACTGATCTTATTATCCTTTAAGAGTTTTTAAAAATACTGCTTCTTCTGTGAAGTTTCTTTTCCAAATTGTTGGAATTAACTTTTTTTTGTGTGTGATGAGTTGAGATTTTATTCATCTGAGACTTTCCTTACATGTTTTATTTTAAAACACATTTTCTTGATAATGAAATAGAAGTAACTTATAGAAGGAAAAAATTGGAAACTACAGAAAAATACAAAGAACAAAGTAAAATGACTTGTAATCTTATGACTTGGAGAAAACTGCTGTCAATATTTTTCTGCTTTTGCTTCATTTTCAGATTTCTGTTTTCATATATAAAAGATGGTCATGCTATTTGTATGTATATATACAGGTACACAAAAAAATCACATTACTGTTATTTAGTTTGGCATCCTATTCCATAATATATCATGTGATTGTTCCATGTTAGTAAAAATTCTTCATTCCCTTATTATTTATGTCATTATTGCACATAAACATATGTCAAACTCCCATCATAAGGCTTGGGACATAGCACTCAAGGTAACTTTTCTTTTCATGGCCTAAATTTCAAAATTCCTTGTCTTGGAAGTGAATGGGCACTGCATCATCTGTACCTTCTCTGGCTATTTGTGACTCATTGGATAAATTTAAAAACCTCAACATAGTATATAAGACCTTTCTCACTTTGGCCCCCTGCTTACCTCTCCCACTACCATTTTTTTGAGTTGTTCTTTCCTTTGCTCACCCAATTCTAGGCCACATGAGTCTCCTTATCTTCCTGGAATATAGCATACTCTTTGCCATTATGGAGCCTTTACACATGCTGTTTCTTCTGCTTGGAATGGCATTTCACCAATTATTCAGGCTTCCTTGACCTATCCAAGCCTGGTGGGTTGGATTTCCCTTGTTATGTGTTCTCCCAGCACTCCATGCTTTACCCTTTCTTGTCATATTTACCCACAACTGTTTTTAATAGCTACTTTCCACCACACTGCAAGTTTCAAGAAGGCAAATATTGTATGTGTCTTTTTTATAATAATATTTTTTATTATATTATGTTATTCACCATACAGTACATCCCTGGTTTTTGATGTAAAGTTCGATGATTCATTAGTTGCGTATAACACCCAGTGCACCATGCAATACGTGCCCTCCTTACTACCCATCACCAGCCTATCCCATTCCCCCACCCCCTCCTCTCTGAAGTCCTCAGTTTGTTTCTCAGAGTCCACAGTCTCTCATGCTTCATTGTTCATCTCTGATTCCAGAGTGCCTTGCACCATGCCTGATATTTACAAAACATTCAACATATATTTGTTGAGTGAAAAAATCTAGTCCAGCCTCATTGTAGAGATGGAAATATGGAGGCCCACAGAGAGAGAGGGATTTACTCAAGGTCACACAGAGAACCAGTGGCAGAGAAAAGACTGTAGCCCAGGACTTCTAACTTCTGGTAAAATTCTCTTTTCCATACATGCACCTCCACTATAGTACTTGTTACATGTACATACTTACGTGAATTCCTTGAAGGAAGGGACCACATCTTATACGTGTGTTGTCCAATTAGCTACTAGCTGCATGTGGCAATTGAACTGGAAACATGGCTAGTTCAAATTGTGATGGACTGTGAGTATAAAATGCACACTACATTTCAAAGAATGTAAAACATCTCATTAATAAATTTTTACATTGTTTATAGGTTAAGATAACATTTTGGATGCATTGGGTTAAATAAAATACATTATCAAAATTATTTTCACATATTATTTTTTCAAATTTTAATGTGGCTATTAGAAAATTTATAGCTCACATTATATTCTATTAGATATATATTACTGGTCTGTTTATATATTTTCCCCCTTGGTACCAAGCATAGAGCTTTGCAGCCAGTAAGTGTTCCACACAGCCTGTTGAATGAAGTGAATAAGTTGAGCTGTAGTTGGTAGGTTAATTGCTGCCACCTCTCTTGTCAATGCCACTGGGCTTGTGGGGAACACCACAGTAAATCTTCTGTCCCCAGGCCCAGGTATACATGAAGTTTTTCCATCCTGGCCTGGAGGTGCCCTATAAATTGCATCAGCCTTTGGTTTCTTTTCAGAGGAAGCCCCAGTGCAATCATATGCACAGCAATCAATGGGGTTAGGGTGGAGTGTGTAGACATTGGCCTCTTACACAGGAAGTGGCCTCAGCTTTGCAATTGTTCTTGGGGCCTTTCCTTGAGGTTTCCAATAGGAGGTGGGATTAAATGAGCAGGGAAATAAACTTGAAGTTGAAAGGAGGACTTCATGGAGATGAGGTAAGCTAAGGAATATGGGGGAACTTGGGCTATGATGATTCCTTCTTTTTCTAGGGCATTGATACATTAATTTATTCAACTTGCAGTTCTGGGGTAACTATTTCATGTCTGGCCCTATGAAGAAAAGAAGGGCTCAGACATGATTCCTACTTTGGGCAGTTCTTGGGAGAGACAGGCATATAAGTGTAGTATGAATAGGTTTTGGACACTAGAAGCAAGCACAGTAGGGAGGAATTATTGTCACTGGGAGAAGGGGTAGTCAGAGAAGGCTTTTCAGAGACAATGAACATCATTATTTTCTCTCTCCATCTTTTAAGATCTACCTAAAATCCTACTTTCCTACGAACCACCTCCTTGCCCCCACCCCTAGAACAGTCACACTCTTCTGACAGCACTTTGTACTTTTGTCAAATTACTTATCTCATACTGGAGAAATGCATAGTTCCTTGGGTGCATGCCTGACCAAGAATCCCTCAATATGATGTAGTGGCTGAGGCTCAGACAGGCTGTGCATGATTTTTCAAGGGCATATAGTTAGTGAGTTACAGAGGTGGGTCTATAACTCAGGGACTAAAACCTACAGTACAAGAGACAATAACTCTGACTCAAAATTCAGTTGTTCTTTCCATCCCAGCACTGAGTGAATAAATGAATGTGTCTACAGTGTGGGACTCCAGCACTGCCTAACAGCTCTCTCCATCCAACTCTCTTCTCCCTTATTCCTCTTAATAGGCTTAGCCAAGTCAAAAAGCAACCAAAATGAAAGAATTGTGTGTCTTTTGGTTGGACAACAGACCTACAGGAAAGTTCCCTTTGTGCCATTGCCACAAAGTTGGTCCTTCTCAACATGCTTTGTGCTTGTAAGGTAAAGAGGAACTTCAAGGATCCCAATATCTTTGCTCTAATTCAGGTCTTCTGTGTAAATGGCATGATTTGAAGGTCCTTCTGGCTCCTAATGCTATCTTTCATAACATACTATGTGGTTCAAAGTGATCACTATTAATTACTATTTTGGGTAAAAACATTGTCTCCAGAAGGCCCCTGTTAAGAAGCTAGTAGATTACTTTAACTGATAGGTGAGAAAAAAAGGAGTGGGCAGCTGAAATTACTCAATCTCTGTGGAGTGGGTAGAAAAGAGGGAGTCCCTCCCTAAGAAAGTGCCCACAAGACTATCCTGACTCCTACCCCAAGCTTTAGTCAGAAACCAAAAATAAAAAGGAACTGAAACTTTCTAGAAGCCATATCTGGGGAAACTGGTCTCTAGGACAAAGCCAATAGATTATTCTGATAGAAGGAAGTTTCTGCAGAGTAGTGTAACTACAAGTGAATCTCTATCCCAAGCTGTCCTTACAGTCTTTAGACCCCGCAACAACAAGGAAGCCCACAGTAAGGGAGGGGGCAGGGATAGAGAGGTTTATAAAGAAACCAGGGAATATTTGAGTTGGACCACTCAGATCATCTAGTCCAGCTTTTATTGATTAAATGGAAAACTAAAGCTAAGGGAGGAAACAGAGTTAACAGATACAGGACTGGGGCACAAGAGTCCTGGCTCCCAACATATAGCCTTTTCTCTTGAACCTTAATTTATAAGACTGTGTGTAGCTTGAATAGATTATTACCAGGGCTTGAGCACTTCCCAGAGTCCTACTTCTGCCATGTAGATTAAGGACTGGGACTTGAGCACTGCAATCATTGAAAGAAATCACAGGTATACCCTAAAATCATTGAAGAATTGCTTCTCCATTTTGCCATGTCATCAGGATTCATGATGTAAAGCACTGCATAATGGGAATCCAATGTCTTCCAGACTGCGAATGGGGACTGTCCAAGGATTGCAAACATATGGCCCTAGGAAGTCACTCACTTTCTTCTCACACTTTTCATGAAGCCTGAAAGTTACAGTTGAACTTAAGGGTCTGGCACCATATTTTCCTTCTCAAAGTCAACTACTTTCTTCTTTCATTGTAGCCAATGTGGGAGAGTAGAAAATGCTTACCATTTGGAATCAAAAAGACTAGAATGAAAATTCCATATTCTCCATTAATTCTTAGTTTTGTGTTTGTAGGCAAGTCATTTTACTTCTATGTGCCTCAGTTTCTTCATCCTCTTCTTTTTTTTATTCATAATAATATTTTTATTATATTATGTTATTCACCATACAGTACATCCCTGGTTTTTGATGTAAAGTTCGATGATTCATTAGTTGCGTATAACACCCAGTGCACCATGCAATACATGCCCTCCTTACTACCCATCACCAGCCTATCCCATTCCCCCACCCCCTCCTCTCTGAAGCCCTCAGTTTGTTTCTCAGAGTCCATAGTCTCTCATGCTTCATTCCCCCTTCTGATTACCTCCCTTTCTTTATCCCTTTCTTCTCCTACCGATCTTCCTAGTTCTTATGTTCCATATCTTCATCCTCTTCAAGAATGATAAGACCATACCAGAGAGTCAATGATTAAATGAGATAACACATGTAAAGCACAGAATCTCATTATTGATAGATGTGAATTTCCTTCTTTCCTTCTTTCTGTGAGTGGCTGTGATGCTAAAATGTGATCTAAGGGCCAGCTTCATAGGCATGTGACCTGTAAAGTTTCCCAGGTCTCCATGCTTAGGAAGACCCCACACAAGTAGGGGTTAATGTTCTGCTGTCACCACCCTGAAATCCTTTTTTTTTATAAGAGTCCCCTCATTTACATTTTGCACTGGGCCCTGAAAATTATGTAGCTGTGTCAGGTGAGAAGCCATGCCAAGGGGAAGTAAAAAAGGGTATTTCAGGACCAGGAGGCATTCTGACAGTGAGAACCCATGCTTTGTAGTTGATAGAGTGGATTTAAGTTCCAGCTATGCCACTAGTTTGCTTTTTGTTATCAGGCATTTTTTTTCATCTCTCAGAGGGTCTGTTTCTCAATTTTGACAATGTGGATTTTCATTTGGTAATGTCTCAGCTGTGACATCCCAGGATTCCCTCATTAACATTGGGAAAAACTCCCTGGCCCATAGGTAGAGCCTAGGGAAGCCAGAGGCTTTCTGCTTCAAATTTCTGCAGCTTGGAGAACCAGTGTCTGTTGGAGGTCAGCTATGAGTGGGCAGGGGGGTGGTGCATGGCAGCAGGGACTGTTGCTGCAGTAGTGAACCCTTTCACAACAGCACTGTTTTGTCATTTTGCACCCAGATTTCCGTTGGCTAACCTCAGCCTTATCTTCCTCATTTCTGTTTCCTCTTGAAGACACCAAAAGCCCTTCAAAACACACAACCTTCCTGCTCCAGGCAAAAAGCCCAGTTACCTCTGGCCTCTGCAGTTTGGCTCATCATCAGGGAACCTTTGCCTCCTCTGACACCAAGGCACTACTCCAGTAACAGGTATAATATCTATTTGTCCTCTCTGCTTGGATTCCCAAGCTGGGACAGTGTCCATGGCTACCGAACATGGCTTGGACCTGTCTATCCCATTCTCCTTATACTCTCCTCAGGGATCCTGGGTAAGGGTGGGTGAGAAGAAGGTTCCCAGTGGCCTTCTATCCTGAAACTTCTAATAGTGAGAAGGGAGGATAACATTTCTTCTTCAAACAGGCTTTTTAAGAGATAGCCACATGGAAGTGGAATGTTCTCTGGACTCAGGGGTCAGGAAATTTGAGTAGTAGTCTTGATTTTGCCATTTACCTAGAGACTCTTTTAGTTTTTATATCCCTTATTTTGATGGTTGTCAACCCTCTGTTGAGGAAGGACATAAGAGTGATTGTTGAGTAAATATCTCTAGGTGGGGCTGAATGGGGGAATGAACCATGCCTTAAAAAATTCCATACTACCTCCAGCATGTATGAGGAGACCCAACTGGATCAGGTGAAGGGTAAGTCTTGCTGTTTGTTGTGTTAACACTGTCAGGGTATGTCAGGGGACAGATGATGTTGTTTTGTGTAGTATGACAGACCAAGAGAAGACTTTTCAGAGTTCCTTAATATCTCTATGTAGAAATTTACATCTTCTTCCTATGGGTCTGACCAGCCTTACTCAATTGAACCTGTTTTTCTTATACATACTCTTTTGTAGAGGCATGGACTAAAACATCAAGAGTGGATATAAAATCTATCTGGTTTCAGCTCAACCACTGACTCCTTCCATTAATACTGGGGTGACATGATCTATAAGGCTCTTCAACTTTGAGCATACTAAGAAGAAATCTTTAGCCACTTCATATTTCTCTCTCTCTCTCTCTCTCTTTTTTTTTTTTTTTTTTTTTTTTTTTTTTTTTATAAATGAAGTCAGAAAAGGGCTTTCAGGAGGCTGCAGACACCGCCAGTTTATCCACGTCTTCTCACTGGAGCTGGTAGCCAATGAGGGTAATGAGAGAAAAAAAGCACCAATCCAATTTTCTCCGTCTTGCCATCCTGAACTAAAGGTCTATTAATTATCTCTCTTGGCTGGCCTCCACCCACAGCTCCAGGGACTGAGCCAAGTTGCCTGTGACCATCTATATAGGAAGCTCTGGAAAGCTCACCAAACACTTTAACAAGTCTGCCAGGTAAGTCTTCTTGGCCCCATTTCCAGAGAAGACAACTGAAGCTCAAAGAAAGACTTGCCCAATGCCATGATTGTCTAGTTGGTACCCAAGGCAGCATTAGACCCCAAGTTTGTATGATTCTTCCCACTCTACCATATATGGTGGCCAAGGTTGTTGCTTTGGCTGAAAGAACCACACTTCTGGGTAGCTTGAGGTGGATTAAATAGGTAAGGGAAGTGAGAGGATAGGAAAAACTCTTTACAGCTTTATATTTGAAGTCACTCCCAGATCTCAAATTGAAGAAGCATGTCACCCCCTCACCAACATATATTAAACTAAAAGCATTCCTGTTTCATCTCTCCTGACCCTGTTAAATTGTCAATGGCCCTTGCTTTCCCTCTGATAGCACAACCACAATTTTTTAAACATTTGTTATGTATCAAATACTGAACTAAATAAAGGCTTTACATACATAACCTCATGCTATTTTCACAATAACTTCTTAGGTAGGTACTCATACCCATTTTTTTGGATGTGGAAAATGAGCTCAGAGAGATGAAATAATTTATCTGAGTTTTCCTAGCTACTTAATGACAGAGCAAAAATTCAAGCCCATTTTTAACCTCAAAGTCTATGTTCATAACCACAAGACTGTGGGAAGGTTGGGAAGGGGGGGGCATGGACACTGACTCTGGGGCCTAGTCCTTTCCTGAGATCAGAGAGGCAGCACAATGACCAAATTCTCTCACTACTGCATATAGAAGCCCACTGAAACTTGGAACCCTACAAAATGCCATAGCTAACTCAGGCCTGAGGACCCCAACTTAAGCACTGGGGCCTCATCTGCAATCTCAACTGGGTCTTCCCTTAGGATCCATCTTCTAGTTGGGAGCCTTATGTCTTTGCTCACATCCCTATTCTGATGTTTCAGCTAGTCCTTATCTTCTGTGGTTTCTGTGGAGCTCAGGGTGTGACTCCTTTTTCTTTCTTTCCTTCCAGGGCCACATCTCCCAGGAAGATCTTGCCTCCCCACTAAAGCCCTGGCCTGGCCTCCTGCAGTGCCACGCTCCGTGTATTTGACAAGCTGAGTTGGACACTCCATGTGGTAGAGTGTCAGTTTGTCAAATACCCCAAGTGCGGCACATGCCTAACAGCTCCAGACCAGGGCAGTTGGGATACAACAAATGAACTGCCAACTGGACGCGAGATCACTTGCCAAACATGAACTAAGCTCTCACAAGTTATCTTCAGTGACTTTGAGGGAACTGGAGCATTGTATCTGAGGTTGCCAGGGGAAAAGCGAGACAACTCTTGAAGCTACAGCCCTGTACTGTTTCTACATTGTCAGAGCCTGAAGGGGACATAATGGTCTTGGAAAGGTATATGGGGCCCAGGGATGGAAATGCTCTTTGATTCACATTTCCTTTCTTCACATTCCTCAACAGAATCTCCCAGTAAGGACACCAGAATTTTCACCTGAAGTTCATGACAGGGCTTAGAAAACCACCGTCCTGACATTCAGCCTTGACTTTTCAACACATTTTGACCTTACCTATCCTTTTTCCTCTTCCTAATGTCTTTTTTCCTTCTGGTAATACTTTCTCCATTTTTTTCTGCCTATTCAATTATTTCTCATACTTCTGGTCCAGCAAAAGTCCAGGCTTTTCAAGAACTTTTGAAAGTTAGCCTACACTTCTTTCTTTTTCATATGAACACTTCTTGCCTTGGTCCTTATATGTACCCCTTTCTTCTCCTATTGCCTAATAGCACCTCTTGAACTGTTAGTAAATTTTCCAAGGGATATTTTCTTAATTCCCCACTAAATTGTGAGAAAAGCACTATGTTTACTTGATTGCTGTCTTCCCTTTTCTTCCTTACCCCAGCATGTAGCTCAGTACTCTGGTTACAGAAAATAACGAATGTTTACTGATAGATTGACTTTCTACTAGACCATTATCCTTGGTTTTGGGTCAAAATTCTATCCAGGAATTTTGTGAAAAAGATTAAACTGTGATCATCATAATGCTATAGGGTATGTGAAGGTTTTTCCTCCTGAGAAATAGAGTCAAGGGCTGGAGGAGAAAGGCAAAAAATTAGGCTCAGAGAGCAAATATGTTCTGGAATTATTTGGTAACTCAGTTATGCAGGTGCTTTATTGCAGGATTTTTCAGAGCCTTTAATATTCTAATGTTGTATTGGAAATCACCAAAGAGAGCTATAGAATGAAACATTTATCATGCCAATCTAATCGTGGAAATTTTTTTTTCTGTAGGACATCTTTTGGTCAAAACTTGGAAAACTGCCCTAGAGGGACGTCATATCTTCTCTCTCTTTTGGGAATCTCCTTTTTTCAGTCTTCCAGCTTTCCCTGACTAGCCATCTGCCTAAGACTATTCTATGTTACCAGCCCATGTTTATTTAGCAACTTTGGGCTAGCTCTATACCCAGGACTCTCTTACTGGCTTGTCTTATATGGAAAAAAAAGTGTTATTTTTGGGCAAAATGATATCCAGAAGTTATATGCTGCAATGAATATGCTTCTAGGAGTTCACAGTCCTGTTTTCCGGTCTCCGTTCTGTCACTGACTTGATGTGTGTGACTTTAGACTGTTACTGTTCCTCTCTAGGCTTTATTTCCTCATCTTAATAAGGAGAATTAAAATCAATGATCTCTAAGCTTTTTAAGACAAGATGTTCTGAAATATCCCTGGGAGTCCATAGCTTCTATGGGGGTAACAGGAGAGAGTCCCTGGGTTTGGGGCTCCTTTTATTAATGGACTTGTGATTACGATTCTCTTCCTAACCCCAGCCATTCCTTTCTCTAAAGGTAGTAGGAAGAGATAATGGGGTTTTTTGTTGTTGTTGTTTGTTTCTGTTTTTGTTTTTTCCCCTGAGGCTGTCGGGTCTGGATGCTTCATGAAGAAGCTGAGGTTTCCACTGGGTGGGTCCCTGTTTCAGAGGCTTGTAAGCGTGATGCGGAAGAATAAGTTGCTCCCCTCACCAGCTACATGAATCTGGCATATAGGGGAAAACACTGAGGTTTTGACCATGGACTTGGCAGGTTGATGGTAGTGAAGTAGAGGATTCCTTCTTGTCCACTTCTTTGTACTATTTTTGACTCCTGTAATCATCCCAAAGGAGAGAAGTTCCTGGTGAAAGCTGAGCTGACCTTGGGACTGCACTGGAACCAAAAGTGGCAAAAACAGCTTCCATGAAGAACAAAGAGGTTGATTTGACAGGAATTATATGAGGGAAAGGAAGTGGTGTTGAGCCAGCCTAGAACAGGTCCTCACAGAGGAGACTGAAATAAAGCTGTATGTATGTGTGCACACACAGAAATGGACACACACACACCTACACTCCTATTTCACATTTATGCTTGAAGAAAGAGACTTCCTTGTTTTGACCCCCACTCTACATTGTAAGAAGAGGCCAGGGGATAGATGACCTACATGAATACAACTACTGCAAATATTTTAGGATTCCAGGAGGTAGAAATCTTTGAGGGTGGTGTACCCATAATTTGGAAAGAAATGGAGCCCTTTATCTCTGCATCCACAGTCCCCTGAAACAGAAGAAGGGATCCTTTATTTTCATAGTTTTCAACTGACTTAAGACATCACCCAAGTGAAGTTGCCAGGGTGACAGGGAAAAGAATGGAAGACAGTTGGGTACTAACTTGCCAAATATTCATTGTGTCCCAGATGGGCCCACTGTGAAGTAAGGTAAAGGTCATGTGTGTGGGAAAAAGAAAGACCAAAAAAGAAAAGGCGCTATTTATAATTCCAAGTCCCCAAACATCTCAATTAGTCTCACTTTAATCACTTGATAGGTACTTGAAAGAAGATGAATACAACCAAGGTTGCTGTCATGATTAGATATTTATTGAGCATCAAAAGAATACCAGAGCACTAGACTCACAGTTCAGGAGCAAAACTGAACCCTGGCTTTACATAAAAATCTTAATTAAAAGCTATCTGGCCCTTAAAAAAAAAGGAAGTGATTCTGGACATAACTGGTCCCCTGAGCTGGCAAAGCTGAGTTTCCCTCTGGTCTTCTGGTGGCAAGAGGCCAAAGTTGAGTGGTATCTTGAGGCATGATGAGCAAGTCTTAGTGCTATGGAAACTTCCCTCCGGTGTTTGAAGAGAAGCAGTAGAAGAAGGGATAACAGAAGGGTCTAAGGTCTGACCCAGTAGCAGACTTGCTTGAAGTGCATATAATAACTTCTTAGGCAAAACCATTCACTCTTAGGAACCTCAGTATTGGGCAAGGAAGACCTGTTGGGTCATCCACAAAGAGAGGTAGCAGGGAAGGTAGCTATGCAGAAGATGGGGGCTGAATAGGCAATTACGTCAGCAGACCCTGGCTTAGCAGGGCATTTTTAACAGACGCCCTTGTCCTTGGTGGCCAAAAGCTCATAATCTGGAGGAACTGTGTGCAGCAGGCGAGCATAGTCACTGTTGATCTGGGTGATGGTCTGGTACTCCTGGCCCAGGCAGGGATCCTCAGAGTAGTCATTGCCTGGAGACTGGGAAGATGGCTCTTCGCTGGAGCAGCCACTTGTGAAAATGCCCACTCTCCAGGTTTCACCAGAATTGCTGGCTTCCCTGGCATGTGCCCTGTGGCCCAAGATCCCACCACCCATAAAGAGGGACTTGAGGCTGGGACTCTAGGTTCCCACACTTTTGTCCCAATTCTTGCCAACTGACCCTTGGGTTCTTATTATCAAGGGATTCTGGGAACAGAAGGCTGGTGGACCTGGATCATCCTGTGTGATCAGTGAGCCAAGAAAGAACCTCAGGAGGTGCTTCAGAGAGGGAAGAAAGCAGTGCCTTGACCCTGAAGCCCTCTGGGCTTAGAATTGGGTTTATGCCACACCCCCCCCTTTCCACCATGCCAGTGACTAACAGAATGAGGGCAGGGAGGGGTTCAGAAAATGGAGGAGCAGAGACAGTCTTACCTGGCCACTTCATAGACATGCTCTAGAAAAGAAGGAAGAATCAAGTCAGAATTCTCCATGGGGAGTGGACAAGGGCCAAATGTGGACACTGGTTACCAGTCATAAGGTGAGGGAAGGGGAGACAGAAAGGGGGGGTCACAATTGGGAGGTATTGGGGAGGTAAACTGAAGCACAAGGATACAGATTTCTCAGAGAAAAGAAGAGGAAGCACACTTGGTTACTATCCTCTTTGGCATACACTGATTTAGGACATTGGGCTGGAACATTTGCTTGGTGTGGTAGGGGAAGGGACAGTGGAACTGGACCCACTCCCCACCCAGGAATCTTGACAAAGATCCCAGGGAGATTTTATGGAAACTTGGTGGCCAAGCAAGAGCCCACGCAGAAGGGGCTGAATTAATCTGTCAGGGACCATGACCAAAGCCATTCCCAAATGCACTCATCTCCACCAGGCACCCAGGAAAGGTCCTTAAATAGATCACCATTGCTCCCTAGTGTCTGTGGAGGAGAACTGTCTACATTCCGTGCAGGCCTAAAGGTTCTATAACATGGTACAAAGATGGATGTCTCTTGGTACTGCCCTCTAGGAATTTATAATCTTACAGGAATACAACTGGGAATGCATTAATTAAACCACAACAAAACAAACAGAGCATGCCATAACCCTCTACTTTGTGATACAGCCCTGTGTTTACCTGTCTTACCTCCCCCATTGGCCTGGTAGCTTCCGTAACACGTGTTGTCTTTTTCATTTTTATATGCCCACTGCCTGGCACATAGTAGGCAATCAGTAACTACATATTAAATTGAATTTATGGCCCAAGGTTACCCAAGGGTATCTCTCTTATAGAGAGGTAAATAATAGAAATTCTGGAAAGGCAATCTAGAAGGGAAAAACCATAAGTACCTGAGATGTGTAGTCTATTTGCTTGTTTGATTCCAGTGATTGGAAAAGAAAATACAGATTGGTGGAGGTCAAGAAGATAGGCTACATCAGAGAAGGCCTTAAATGGAATGCAACATTTTTACTTCTATCCCCTGGGCCATGAGCAACCCTGGAAAGTTTTTGGGAGGGAAATAATATGATTACAGCTTATACTTAGTCTCACTGAGACTATGATGAATATTTTCCTTTGGTATTCCTGGGATTTGTGGCTACTTGAAATATCTCTACTTTCAAGTTCAGCCTCATGAGTCATAGCCATGCAAACTGGCCAAGACCAGAGCTTATACTTAAGACCCAAGAGAAGGAAATGATCAAGGTTCCCTTCTCCCCTTTGGCTGAAGAAAGTCATGGTGGAAACCAGGCTACTTGGGAATAGGAGCTGCTATAGAGAAAAAGACACTAATTTTAGGCAAAATGGCCAGTGCATCAGGTATTGAGATGAAGGTAGGTTTCACTCAGAAATTGACATCCAAACTCTCTTTCTCCTCATCTGTTGGCTCACAGTTGTTAAATGGCCCTGTCAACTGCACCTTCATAATGTCACTCCTTTCCTTAAAAAATATTGGTGATTTTTAGTTCTTTTGCAATGCCTAGAGAAAAATTTCCAAATTCCTTAGCCTGTTTTTTAAGACACTCTATAATCAGGAGTAAACTTTCCTTTTCCCCTCCATTTGCCCATGAATTTTCTACATTGATGACCCCACTCAGTCATCTTTTAAGATTTTGCACTTTTACTCCTGTAGTTCCTCCTTCCTGGAATGCTGCCTTCTAATTTGTTTTCATCCTCCAAGGCCTGTGCTAAGTCCCATCTCCTTCTAAAAACCCTTGGTAATCACTTCAGCCCTAAATGACTCTCTTCTTCTCTGGAAACCTTTAGCATTGATTGTTTTCTCCAGGCTCTGAGTCTATGGCCTTTATTGTTATGTATGGATTGGATAAACTTCATGTTTCTACTTTAAATCTTCTAAATAAATTCTAAGCAACGTGAAGCCAAGAATTGTGACTTCTCTTTCTTGTGCATCTTCATTAAACAATCCATTACAGGGATGGCTTGTACTAGGCTTAGTACCAAAGATTTGTGAATTAGCTTCCATTAATCTTATTGTCTTGTTGGCTTGTATATCTGTCTCCATGCATCCCTACCCTCAATCCCAAACTACGCTGGGAGCCCTTTGAAGTGCCTACACAGTGGCTGATACAGAATTTATGTTTAACTATATTTTCAGAATGAATTAATGAGCAAAGTCACTCAGTCATACTCATCACTCACCTTGTTGGGATGTCTTCCGGCAGAGCATAACATAAGCCATGATGAAGACCACCATACAGCACAAGGAAATGATGAGAATAATGGAAAAGACAGGGAGGCCCTTTCCTAGGAGGAGAAACGAGACCAAGAGGTATATGGTTGAAAATGAGTTCAGAAACAGAGATTCCAAGGATCAGCCCAGACTAGCCCATAACTCCTTTTCTTTCCATTTTTAATTTTCTCCTAGCTTTATTAGCTAGCCAGAGAGACAAACAAGACCCCAGACCTATGAGAAAGACTGGAAAGAGGCTAGAAACTCTATGTATATTCACATTCTTCCAAACCCACTAATTGATGGCTGATTGGCCTGGGCATTTGAACTGGTCCTCCATGCTTTCCATTGGGCCAAGACTAGAGACTTTCACCTACTCTTAAGAGAAAGTAGTACCTTGACTTCCCACTTCACGAAAATGCTACCTTATTGATATTCTGGCCAATTACTTCTAGCCAAAACATTTTTTCACTTGGGGAACCACTTTACACTGTGGGAATGCAAACTGGTGCAACCACTCTGGAAAACATCATGGAGGTTCCTCAAAAAGTTAAATATAGAACTACCTTATGACCACAATTGCACTTCTGGGTATTTACCCAAAAGTTACAAACATAGTGATTCAAAGGGGCACATGTCTCCTAATGCTTAAAGCAGCAATGTCCATAATAGCCGAAATGGGGAAAGAGCTCAGACAACCATTAACAGGTGAATGGATACCGAAGATGTGGTATTTATATACAATGGAATGCTACCCAGCCATCAAAAAGAATGAAATCTTGCCATCTGCACATCCCCACCCTTCTCACAGGGCACAGGGCAACTCTACCCAAAGAGGGTTGCCTGAGTATCAGTGTGGCAGACCCCTCCCCCAGACAGCAGGCTGAAAATAAAGAAGCCCACATCCCTAAGGTCGGTATAAAACAAGTGCACCTTGCCTGGGTCCTGGTCAGTAATTTGGGCTCTGTACATCCTTGCAACCACTCCTAATCAGAATGACAAGGAGGAGGAATCCCCAACAAATGTAAGAAACAGAGACTGTGGCCTCTGCCACAGAACTAATGGATATGGATATAAATAAATTGTCAGAAATGGAGTTCAGAGTAACAATGGTCAAGATGATGTAGAGGCTTGAAAAAAAAATTAACAGAAATGTTAATGAGAACATAGAATTTCTAAGGGCAGAAAGGAGAGCAAATCTGGGAGAAATTAAAAATGCTATGAATCAAATGCAGTCTAAACTGGATGTTCTGATGGCCAGGGTAAATGAGACAGAAGAACGAATTAGTGAGTTGGAAGATAGGATGATAGAAAAGAAGAAAAAAATGGGAAAAAATCCAATCTCAAGAATGTAGCTTGCAGGAGATTACTGACTCAATGAAACGTTCCAATGTCAGAATCATCAGCATCCCCAAGGGGGTGGAGAAAGAGAATGGTCTAGAAGAGATATTTGAAAAAATTGTAGCTGTAGAAAAATTGTAGCTTCCATCCCTAATCTGGGGATGGAAGCAAACACTCGTGTCCAAGAGGGAACGAGGACCCCTTCCAAGATCAATGAGAACAGACCAACCCCAAGTCACATAATAGTACAATTTGCAAATCTTAGATCCAATGATATAGTCTTGAAAGCGGCCAAGGGGAAGAGAATCCTCACCTACCGAAGGAGGAACATCAGCATAACATCAGACCTGTCTGCAGAGACCTGGCAAGGCAGAAAAAGCGGGCAAGAAATATTCAGAGCACTAAGTGAGAAGAGCATGCAGCCAAGAATCCTTTATCCAGCAAGGCTGTCATCCAGAATGCATGGAGAGACAGGACCTTCCAAGACTGGCAGAAACTGAAAGAATATGTGACCACCAAGCCAGCCCTACAAGAACTATTAAGGGGGGGGCTCTATAAAAGTAAAAAGACCCCAAGAGTGATACAGAACAGAAATTTACAATCTATAGAAACAAGAACTTCACAGGCAATATGACATCATTAAAATCATCTCTCTCAATAATTACTCTCAATGTGAATGGCCTAAAGGCTCCCATAAATGCCACAGGGTTGCAGATTGGATAAAAAGACATGGCCCATCCATATGCTGTTTGTAAGAGACTCATTTTGAACCTAAAGATACATCCAGACTGAATGTGAAGGGATGGAGAACCATTTTTCATGCCAAGGGACCACAAAAGAAAGCTGAGGTATCAATTCTCATATCACACAGATTAGATTTTAAACAAAAGACTGCAGTTAGAGATACAGAAGGACACTATATCCTTCTAAAGGATGTATCCAAAAAGTGGATATGACAATTATAAATATCTATGCCCCCAAGAGGGGAGCAGGTAGATACACAAGCCACTCTTAACCAGAATGAAGAGACATATAGATAATAATACGTTATTAGTAGGAGACCTCAACACTCCACTCTCAGAAATAGACAGATCACCTAAGCAGAAAATCAACAAAGAAACAAGAGCTTTGAATGCCATACTAGACCAGATGGACTTCATAGATATATACAGAACACTACACCCCACAAAAACAGAATACTGATTCTTTTCGAATGCGCATGGAACTTTCTCCAGAAGAGACCATATCCTGGGTCACAAAACAGGTCTCAACCAATGCCAAAAGACTGAGATTATTCCCTGCATATTCTCAGACCACAATGCTTTGAAATTGGAACTCAATCACAAGGAAAAATTTGGAAGAAACTCAAACACTTGAAAAATAAGAACCATTCTGCTAAATGATTAGGTAAACCAGGAAATTAAAAAAATTAAACAATTTATGGAGACCAACGAGAATGAAGACACAACGGTCCAAAACCTATGGGACACTGCAAAGGTGGTCCTAAGGGGAAAATACGTAGACATCCAAGCCTCACTCAAAAGAATAGAAAAATCTAAAATGCAGTCCTTATATTCCTACCTCAAGAAGCTGGATCTGGAACAGAAGAACAGGCCTAACCCACACACAAAAAGGCAATTGATTAAGATTAGAGCAGAAATCAATGAATTAGAAACCAGGAGCACAGTAGAGCAGATCAACAAAACTAGAAGCTGGTTCCTTGAAAAAATAAATAAGATTGATAATCCACTGGCCAGACTTATTCAAAAGAATAGAGAAAGGACCCCAAAAAATAATATTATGAATATAAGGGGAGAGATCAAGACTAAACCCAAGGGAACAGAAACAATCATTAGAAATTATTTTCAACAACTATATGCCAATAAATTAAACAACGTGGAAGAAATGGATGCCTTCCTGGAAACCTATAAACTATGAAGACTGAAACAGGAAGAAATTGATTATATAAACAGACCAATTAGTTGTGAAGAGATAGAATTAATGATCAAAAACCTCCCAAAAAACAAGAGTCCAGGGCCTGATGAATTCCCTGGGGAATTCTACCACACATTCAAAGAAGAAATAATACCCATTCTCCTGCAGCTGTTTCAAAAAATAGAAACAGAAGGAAAACTACCAAACTCATTCGATGAGGCCAGTATTACCTTAATCCCAAACCAGGCAAAGACCCCATCAAAAAGGAGAATTACAGACCGATATCCATGATGAATATGGATGCCAAAATTCTCAACAAGATCCTAGCTAATAGGATCCAACAGTGCATTAAAAGGTTTCTCCATCATGACCAAGTGGGATTCATCCCTGGGATACAAGCATGGTTCAACATTTGCAAATTGATCAGTGTTTTAGATCACATCAACAAGAAAAGAGTCAAGAACCATATGATTTTTTCAATTGATGCAGAAAAAGCATTTGACAATGTACAGCATCCTTTCCTGATTAAAACCCTTCAGAGTGTAGGGATAGAGGGCACATTCCTCAATTTATAAGAACCATCTATAAATAGCCTACAACAAATATTATTCTCAATGGGGGAAAAGCTCAAAGTCTTTCCTTAAGATTAGGATCACGACAAGGATGCCCAGTCTAGCCATTATTGTTCAACATAGTTACTAGAAGTCCTTGCAACAGCAATCAGACAACAAAAAGGAATAAAGGGTATTCAAATTGGCAAAGAAGAAGTCAAACTGTCTCTCCTCACAGATGACATGATACTCTATATGGAAAATCCAAAAGACTCCACCCCCAAATTACTAGAACTCATAGAACAATTCAGTAATGTGGCAGGATACAAAATCAGTGTTCAGAAATCAGTTGCATTTCTATACACAAACAATGAAACTGAAAGAGAAATTAAAGAATTGATTCCATTTACAATAGCAGCAAAAATCATATGATATCTCAGAAATAACTTAACCAGAGGGGTAAAGGATCTATATTCTAGAAACTACAGATCACTGTTGAAGGACTTTGAAGAAGACACAAAAAGATGGAAAAACATTCCATGCTCATGGATCGGAAGAATAAACATAGTTAAAATGTCTATGCTACCCAGAGCAATCTACACTTTCAATGCCATCCTGATCAAAATACCAATGACATTTTTCAAAGATCTGGAACAAACAAGCCTAAAATGTGAGTGGAACCAGAAAGGACCCCGAATCAGCCAAGGAAATGTTGAAAAGGAAAAACAAAGCTGGGGGCATCACGTTGCCTGATTTCAATCTATATTACATAGCTGTGATCACCAAGACAGCATGGTACTGGCACAAAAACAGACACATAGACCAATGGAACAGAATGCAGACTCCAGAAATGGACCCCTGGCTCTATGGTCAACTAATCTTTGATGAAGCAGGAAAAAAAATCCAGTGGAAAAAAGTCTCTTCAATAAATGGTGCTGGAAAAAGAGGACAGCTACATGCAAAAGAATGAAACCTGATCACTCTCTCACACCATACACAAAGATAAACTCCAAATGGATGAAAGACCTCAATGTAACACAGGAATCCATCAAAATCATAGAAAACATAGGCTGTAACCTCTTTGACATTGGCCACAGTAACTTCTTTCATGACATGTCTCCAAAGGCAAGAGAAACAAAAGAAAAAATGAAGTTGTGGGACTTCATCAAGATAAAGAGTTTCTGCAAAGCAAAAGAAACAGTCATCAAAAAAGAGGCAACTCACAGAATGGGAGAAGATATTTGCCAATGACACTACAGATAAAAGGCTGGTATCCAAGATGTATAAAAAACTTCTCAAACTCAATACATGAGAAACAAATAACCAAATCAAAAAATGGGCAGAAGATATGAGCAGACACTTTTCCAATGAAGACATACAAATGGCTAACAGACACAGGAAAAAGTGTTCCACATCATTAGCCATCAGGGAAATGCAAATCAAAACCACATTGTGATACCACCTTATGCCAGTTAGAATGGCAAAAATGGACAAGGCAAGAAACAACAAATGTTGGAGAGGATGTGGAGAAAGGGGAACCCTTTTAGACTGTTGGTGGGAATGCATGTTGGTACAGCCACTTTGGAAAACAGTGTGGAGGTCCTTCAAAATGTTAAAAATTGAGCTATCCTATGACCCAGCAATTGCACTACTGGGTATTTACCCCCAAAGATACAGACGTAGTGAAGAGAAGGTCCATATGCAGCCTAATGTTTCTAGTAGCATTGTCCACAATAGCTAAACTCTAGAAGGAGCCTAGATGCCCTTTGACAGACGAATGGATAAAGAAAATGTGGTCCATATATACAATGGGATATTACTAAGCCATCAGAAAGAACAATTACCCAACATTTGCAGCAGCATGGATGGGACTGGAGGAGATTATGCTGAGTGAAATAAGTCAAGCAGAGAAAGACAATTATATGGTTTCACTCATTTGTGGAACATACAGAATAGCAGGGAGATCGATTGTAGAAGGAAGGGAAGAATGAAGGGGGTGTATACAGAAGGGGGGAACGAACCATGAAAGACTATGGAGTCTGGGAAACAAACTGAGGGCTTCAGATGGGAGGTTGTTGGGGGGGTAGGCTATCCTGGTGATGGGTATTAAGGAGGGCATGTATTGCATGAAGCGCTGGGTGTTATATGCAAACAATGAATCATGGAACACTACATAAAAAGCTATTGGTGTACTGCATGGTGACTAAGATAACATAATAAAAATTTTAAAAAAACAGGTGAGTATGTGGTGAGATAAGGGAAAATTAGATAAAAACAGAGATGGAGGAAACCATAAGAGATTCTTAGCTCTAGAAAGCAAACTGAGGGTTGCTGGAGGGGAAGTGAGTGGGGGGATGGTGTAATTGGGTGATGGGCATTCAGGAGGACACTTTATGTTAATGAACACTGAGTGTTATATGCAACTGATGAATCACTGAATCCTATCCCTGAAACTAATCATACACTATATGTTAACTAAATTGAATTTAAATTTTAAAAAATTTTTAAAGGATTTCTTTTCTTCACATTCTCTGGGCAAGTGCTCAGATTTCCTTTTCTTCAAAACATATTTCCACTTAATCTCCGGAGTTAACTATCCCAATTATGCCTACAAACTGAAGGAAACCACTGGACTGGACTTCCAGTCCTGGATCTGTTATTTACTTCTTGTATTACTGTGGTAGGCAGAATAATGGTTATCCAAAGGTGTTCACATCCAAATCCCCCGGATATGTGAGTATTTTAGTTTAAATTATAATTAGGAATTAAGGTTGCAGATATAATTAAGGTTGCTAATTAGCTAACATGAGTTGAGGAGATTATCTTGATTACCTGGTCAGGGTCAATGTAATCAAGAAGGTCATTTAAAAGTGGAAGAGGGAAGCAATGATGATCAGAGTCAGAGAGAGACATGAGGATGCTACATTGCTAGTTTTGAAAATGGTGGAAGGGGGCCAAGAGCCAAGGAATGTGAGTAGTTCCCAGAAGCTGGAAATAAACAAGGAAACTGATTCTTCCCCAGAGCCTCCAGAAAAAAACACAGCCCTGAGAATAATACCTTGATCTTAGCCTAATGTGTCAGATGTATGATCTCCAGGAGTGTATGATAATACATTTGTGTTATTTTAAGGCACTAAGTTTGAGGCACTAATTTTTATAACTATCGGGGAAAAATAAATACAATGACTACTCAAATTATTGAGTAAGCTTTAGTTTTCCCATAAGTTCAATGAAAAGATTGTTTAATGTCTAATGCACTTGTAGCTACAATATTCTGAATCTAGGGGGTGAGATTGGGGGATAGAGAGGGGTAGGAATTCCATTGCCCTTAGGATTTGTTGCTGCAACTGATTTTATTTTTACCAGACCCTAAAATACTTTGTCTTAGAAGTCTGGAATATTACTCAGTCAAAAAAAAATAAAACTTTGTCATTTGCAAAAATATGGGTAGATCTAGAAGGTAACACGCTAAGTGAAATAAGTCAGGCAGAGAAAGACGAATACCATATGACTTTACTCATAAGTGAAATTTAAAAAACAAAGCAAATGAACAAAGAAAACAAGAAACAAACAAACAACAACAACAACAACAACAGCAAACGGACTCTTAAAATACAGAAAACAAACTGGTGATTGCCATCAGGGAGGTGGGTGAGGGGATAGGCGAAATAAATGAAGGGGATTAAGAGTACACATATCATGGTGATTGCTGAGCAATGTATAGAATTGTTGAATCATTACATTATACACCTGAAACTACTATATCACTGTGTGTTAATTATACTTGAATTTAAAAAATAAATTTTAAAAATCTGGTATTTGTGGTCCTCAGAACTATGGATGGAGCTGAGAGAACCCAAGCTATGTTTCTTCTTTGATTTCCTGGTCAACCTATTCATTGTTTAGTAGCATGTTGTTTAACATCCATGTAGTTGTGACTTTTTCCAATTTTTTTTCATGTGATTGACTTCAAGTTTCAAAATGTTGTGGTCAGAAAATATTCCTGTATGATCTCAATCTTTTTGTACCTGCTGAGGCCCCATTTGAGACCTAGTATGTGATCTATTCTAGAGATTGTCCCATGTGCATTTGAAAAGAATGTATATTCTGCTGCTTTAGGATGGAATGAGAGAACCCACATTATAAACTGATGGAGATTAAAGGAAGGATCCCCCTTAGAGGGAGCAAAGTAGTAAACAAAACAAAACAAAACAAAAACTGATGCAGGATGTAGGGCACACACCCAATATCTGATAATTTCTGTGCCCCCTGGGTTATATTCTCATTTTCTCAAACCAACTCTCCAAAATTTATCTTCTAATCTCTCTTGTCTCATTGAATGTTGCCCTGCAAAAGGCATGGAATTATGGAAGACTTTAAGTCAAAGCTGGCAATGCAAAAGTAACCCACAAAACAGGTTTGAGCTATGCCTAAAGAAAAAAAGCTGTGCAAAGAGGAGGGGAGAAGTACATGGGCATTAAGAAATCAACCATTATTGAACATAATAAAAAATAAATAAAAAAGGTCCTATCTCCTCCCCCCAATTTTTTTAAATAAAATAATTAAGAAATCCACCATTAATGATACACAGAGGATGAAGCCAGTCATGATAGTCATCACTATTTAGCATCAACTAATTGAAACAGTTGATTACTGTAAACCTGGAGTCTCAGAAGTCCCTCTTATACTAGGTTTCAACACTTTTGTTGCAGGACCATGTGTAGTCTGGAGAGTTCTAAGGGATAAGGCAGAGTGGCTCAGGTGATAATAGGTTGCTCAGTGATTAAGGAAAGCACCTAGTTATCAACTACTACAATATTTTTTCATTATTTTAACAATCAATGCAGTCATATCAGTGCATACCAGCTGACTAAAGTTCCAGTTGAAACACAAAAAAGCTTCTCTTTGGGGTTTGGATCTCTGAGATCATGACTTAGGGATCCTTGAAACTTTGGAGAAATCAGAAATCAGTTGAAAGCTGCTTGGTGAGCCCTGGTTAAGAGCTCAAGTAATGAGGCCCTGAAATTACTTTTACATAGTCCAATGCCCATCTCCCTAGGAGAGTTGTCTGAGGTCATGGTCCCATTATTACTCTTGCTTAGAATGTTTGGGAGGTGTATTACTATGACTACAGAGAACCAGCTAAGAACACATCTACCACTTAACACCACTCTGACTTTGCTCATTACTGATTTGTATCTCTCCCGCTCCATACCACCCACCCCGCTCATCTCCAGGGTCTTTTACCATTGTGTGACAATGTTTTGAAGAATTAAATGCCAGAGAACAGTGTGCATTGTGGAAAGTTTCAGTTGCAAAGTTCAGAGCCAAGAAGGAAGGCTAGAAATCCTGACTTTTCCTTACCTGGCTCAGCACTTGTCTTCCCAAGGTAGCCATCCACTTCTGTGGTCCAGTTCCAAATTGGGTTCACTGTAGATATTGCTATAAAAACAAAGTATTAGGTTCAGAGGCCTCTCTTCCAGCCAGGAACTATGAAGTAGAGGGTGACTGAAAAGTTTGGGTACCTTCATTGGGCATTGATGCTGAGCTTTCCAGAATCCCTGGCTATGTTTTGATCATTAGTACTGAGATGAGGTATCTTAGTTTCATATTGTTAGTGGCAGGAAGACGTCCATATAGGGGGTGGTGAAACATATCCAAACTCCCACAGAAAGTCAGATTTGGAGCAAAACAGAAGTCAGAGCTTTCTCTTCTCCCACATGAGCATTCTAACTCTCTCTTACTTTTGCCTCAGAAGTGTTCACAAAGAAGAGTACGCATATTTATGATTCCACTTTTTCACAACTTTTTAATCATTACCTTTCTTTTTTTTCCATTCTGTTATTGCCATGTTTTCTCTGATGACCCAAATGACCTCTTATTACCCATATAAAGGCATGGAGTCTTCTCCTTTGGCTTACATGGCATCATTTCAGGACTCTATTTCACCCAAACCATAGTGAAACTCACCTTCCAAGGGAGACTGCATGGTTGTAGGTGCTTCAGTTGTAGGTATTTCAGTCTTAGTCTTGAGTGGATTTGAGGAGTCTGCAAGGAGAAGGGAGACCAGTCAAGGGTCCTGGAACCGTTGAGTGAACAACTGAATACCCTGGAGAAATTAGTAAGTAAGCAAGAAAGCCAACTATAGGAAGTAAGTAAGGGTCAGGTCAGGTCCATACCTGGACCTCTTTCAACACTTTTCTTTTGATGCTGGAAAGTTCAGTGTTACCTGTTCATTCTTCACATCATTTTAAGGTAGGATTCTTAAACCAGGGTTCATAGACCCCCAAGGAATGTGTAGCTAAAGTCCAGAAGGTCTTTCAGTATGAATTGGAAAGACATTTTGTTTTTACTAACTTCTGAAATTTAGCTATTAATTTTCTTGAGAGGGACATAGAAAGTATTACAAAGAAGGTAGCTGTGGGTGATGTCAATGGGAATGGTAGAGTTATGACCTCTGGATATTTATTTCTTCACAAAAGCAATATAATAACAGACAAAATTTTTCGAAATCAACATTTTTTCCAAAATTAAAAAAAAATAGCCAAAGGTTTGCATCAACCCAGGGAACATTTTTAGGAAAAAACCCTCAATATTGTTAATAATGGCAATTTTGTGCCATTTGAATTTTTCCTAACCTCATTACTCCTCCCCAGGCCAATAGTAGCTTTGAGTAAGAACAGGTTAATTCCCAAACAACTGTCATTATTTGATCTGTGCAGTGGTTTCTTGACTCAAAATGCTTGTTTTTATTGGTTACCCAGTATTAAAACACTCCCTTGGGAGAGGGGTATATGTGTCACACAGCTGCCTGAGACAATGGATAACAGTTGAGGAAAACAAGAGACTGACCAAAAATTTAAAAAAAAAAAACACTGAAGAACGTAATGTCAATAGGAGATTTGAAAATCTCTGACACATTCCTAAGAATCTAAAAGGTCACTGTCAAGCATAGTGCTGTGTGAATGTTCAGGAAAGACATGAGGTTATAAGCTTTTACCTCCGGCTAGCCTTGAGACTCCATGTAAGCAGGGAGTAAAGGTTATAGCACAGTCAAAAGCTGCCTGGGTGAGTGCTAAAGACATATTTCAACAGGTAACAGAGCCCTTTAGAAAAGATTGGGAGATTTATTTAGGTATTTAAGGAAATCTCTATTCAATCATGAGCTGACCACTAAGCTAACATAGTAGAGACTTCAGTGGCCATTTATGACAAAGAAGACAAAAACTATACTGGATTAATTCAAAAAAGTCACTAAACAAACAGCAACTAGCACAACAAACAATGTCAACAATAAGCCCTGGAAAAAGAATGAGAATCAGACTTCCATAATTGTCACATTATATTATTTAAAAACTCCAGTTTTCAACAAAAAAATATGTGACATTCAAAGAAACTAGAAAGCTCATAAACAGGTAAAATAAATCAATAAACATAAACTGTTTCTGAGGAAACACACGTATTAGACTTACTAAACAAAGATTTTAAATAATTATAAATATGTTTTAAAAAAACTAAACGAAACCATGCGTAAAGAACTGAAAATAATGAAACTGATTCAAACCAAAAAGAGAATATCAATAAAAAGACATACATTATAAAAGAGGAACTATCTAGAAATACTGGAGTTGAAAGGTAAAATCATCAAAAAGAAAAAAAATATCATGAGGGGGAGAAAAATTTACTAGAGCTGATTAAAGTGGCAAAAGAAAGAATCAGTAAACTCGAAAAGATGACAATTGAAATTAGCCACAAAAACAGAAAAGAAAAAGGATGAGGAAAAATGAGTAGTACCTCAGAGACCTGTGTACACCATTAAGTGTACCAATGTACACATAATGAAAGTCCTAGAAATACAGGATGGAAAACGACAGAATATTATTTTTAAATAATGTAAAAAAAATCCCAACTTGATGAAAAGCATTATTCTACAAATATGAGAAGCTCAATGAACCCCAAGTAGGAAATTTTTTTTAAAAAATAGACACCTAGACACATAATTAAAAGCCAAAGCCATTAAAGAATATTGAAAGCAAAAGAGAAGCAAGTCATCATGTATAAGAGATTCTCAATAAGATTTATGACTGATTTCTCACTATGGAAAACAGTAAGGATGTTCTTCAAAAAGTTGAAAATAGAACTATCTTATGACCCAGGATTTGCACTACCATGCAGTTATCTAAGAGGTAAAGAAAATAGTGATTTGAAGAGGCATATGAACCTCAATGTTTATAGCAGTACTATCTACACTAGCCAAAACATGGAAAGAGCCCAAATGTTCATCAGCTGAGGAATGGAAAAAGAAGAGTGGTATAAACACACACACACACACACACACACACACACACACACACATGCAAACACACACACGCTGGAATATTACTGAGCCATCAAAAATAATCAAATATTGCCATTTGTGATGATGTGGATGGAACTAGAGGGTTTTATGCTAAGTAAAATGTCAGTCAGAGAAAAATACCATATGATTTCACTCATATGTGGAATTTAAGAAACGAAACAGATGAACATAGGGGAAGGGAATGAAAAAATAAGATAAAGACAGTGAGTGAAGCAAATCATAAGAGACTCTTAACAATAGGTAACAAACTGAGGGTTGCTGGAGGGGAGGTAGATGGGGAGATGGGGTAATTGGGCATTAGGGAGGGCACTTGATGTAATGAGCACTGGGTGTTATATGCAACTGATGAGTCACTAAAACTCTACCCCTGAAACTAATATTACACTATATGTGAACTAACTTGAATATAAATAAAATCTTGAAAGAAAAAAAAAAGATCTATAGCTGATTTCTTATTGGAAATAACGGAAGCCATGACACACTGAGATGACATTCAAAGTTCTGAAACAAACATCTCATCAATCAAGAATTCAATATTTAGGGGCGCCTGGGTAGCACAGTCATTGGGCATCTGCCTTCAGCTCAGGGCGTGATCCCGGCATTCCGGGATCGAGTCCCACATCGGGCACCTCTGCTGGGAGCCTGCTTCTTCCTCTCCCACTCTCCTGCTGTGTTCCCTCTCTTGCTGGCTGTCTCTCTGTCACATAAATAAATAAAAAATCTTTTAAAAAAAGAATTCTATATTTAACAAAACTGCCCTTCAAAAACAAAGGTGAAATTAAAGTATTACAAGACAAACAATAACTGGAAGTTTGTCACCAGCAGATTTGTCCTATAAGGAATCCTAAAAAGAATTCTTCAAACTCAAATAAAAGAACACTAGGTAGTAATTTGAATCAAAATGAAGAAATAAAGCATCAGTAAAGATAACTACATAAGTAAATACAAAGAGAGTATAAATGATTTTTGTTTGTAACTCCTTTTCTTCTATCTGATTTAAAAGACAACTACATAGTCTCCAGATGGCCGAGTAGTGGGAGGACCCTATACTTGCCTTGTCCCTCAAACACAGCCAGATAAACATCAAGTCATTCTGAACACCCAAGAAGAAATCTCTCTGAGTACTGAGAACAAATGGCACATCTAGAGGCAGAGAAGTGTCCACACTGTGGAAGGTAGGAGATGCGAAGAGTTGATTTGGGGGAGGAAAGAACTGAAGGTGCTTCAGAGGCAAGGGACCCTTGTTCACAGAGGAGAGAGAGAGAGAGAGAGAGTGAAAGCAGCGTGCAGGGGACTGAACAGGAAAAACTCTTCCCCAAAAGCATTGGCTGGGAAAAGGAGAGGGGCTGACTACCACAAGTTTTTATAAGCAGGGGAACTCAAAGTCTAAAGTTTTAGAAATCTGTACCATCCACAGGGTTGTGCCTGGTGGGCTTAGCAGTGCTCCTGTGGGGAAGGAAGGCAGAGGCCCAGGAGCAGATAGAATTCTCTGAGGATCCCCTGGGTTGCCTGGGGAGAAACAGTTCCCCTTCTTGGAGTCCATTTGGGAGAGGTGGCACTGCCTCTCAGGGGACAAAAGAGAAGGCAGGCACTATTGTGCAGCCCCATTAATTAGCATAGCAACAGAGGCAACTGCTGAAGGCAGCTGACCTGGAAGCCAGCTTTTGGCTATCCTTTATTATAAACTCCTAGCCCCACATGGTTGGATGACTGCCTTTCTAGGACAAAACAGCAGTAGCCACAGCATGATGAGACCTTCCCCCAGATGATCAGTGCAGGTCTGGCCTGTGTCAGGTCACTAAAATTTGGAGCTGTGAAACCCAGTCACATGCCTGAGATAGACACAGGAGTACAGTGCTGCCATGTAGACAGATGGCTCAGAAACAGACAGAGTGAAGGCACAAGAGGGGACACAAGAGAGGAGATTGTTCAGTCTTCTGTGAGGGCTTCCTGAACAGCACCAGGTGCAAACTCCCTTTTCTGGGAATGAGAGAGTGGGGTGACACCATCCCCTCCTGCCCATCAGAAGGGACAGGCTTCAGTGAGCAACACAGTGCTCCCAGTGGAGGCTGGAACAGCTTACATGAAGCCCCACATTACTGCACCCAGCAGGTACATCTATACAAGGGCAAGTAGCCTGAGAATCAGCTCAGGAGGCCCCTGCCCCAGAAGACCAACACAACATCCCTGCATGCACCAAGTCTACTGATCATAGAGTGTTGCAAAGCTTCAGTTCTAGAGGAAATACAATCTAGCCTTTTCTAATAAGCACCCCAAAACACACTTAGTTAAAAGTTGCCACACACTGGACCAGGTCCAAACACTCTACACTGCAAGCAAGAAGAAACTCTGCAGAGGACTGATCAGAAGAAAAGGGCAGCCAAAACACAAGAGTGGAGTGCACACAGAATACACCAAAAAATCTTCCTAAAGCACCATGCTCTAGACAGCATATGACCTCTTCTTAATATAGCCATTACTCTCAAGAGCAGGAAACATAACAGATTTTCCTAACACTCAGTAAACAGAGGTCTAAGCAAGATAGAGAAATTCATTCCCAAAGAGAACAGGAATAGATCATGGCCAGAGATCTAATCAAAACAAATATAAGTAGTGGGGGAGGAGTTAATATGGTGGAGGGGTAGGGGACCCTAAATTTGTCTGGACCCTGGAATTCAGTTAGATAGTTATCAACTCATTCTGAACACCTGTGAAATCAATCAGAAATCTGAAAAAAGAAATGTTGCAATTCTACTAACAGAAAAGTGACCACTTTTTGGAAGGTAGGAAGTGCAGAGATATGAATCCAGGGTGATAAATCTGAGGATATGGCAGAGGAGAGGGAGCCAGCTTAAGGAGGCTACCACAAAGTATGATAAGCAGCGGAGCACAAAATCAGAACTTTCAAAAGTCTGCTACAATGAAGGACATCGCTGGATTAAAGGTGCTCACGTGGCAAAGCAGAGCAGAATCCCAGGTGGGACAACACAGTCTTAGGATTCCTGGGGTCACAAGAACAGGGGTGCCTGGGTTTGGCAGATTTCCCAGGCATGAGTGGGAAAGCCAGTTGAAAAGAGCAAGTCTAAGGTGCCAGCTGTCTGTGCTGTGTTGCCATAAACTGCAAACTTGCACAGTCATGCCAATGCTCTCCTGGCAGAGGCCCAGCAAAAGGCAGAGGTGTGGCATGATCCCCCACTCCACTGGGAGGAACAGCATGGTCTGTGCTACAGAAGTCTGTAAAAATTGTAGTCTTGAAACTCAGTTGCATGCCTCAGAGAAAAACACTCAGTAACAGGCTGGGTGAACACTGAGTTCAGAAAGAAACCAGGGAGACAAGAATGATTGACTCCTTCTCTGTAAAGGCTCACTGGAGAGTGGCATGAATCTTCAGCTCCAGGGCTAGAGAGTGGAGTGATGCCATTTTAATCCTTCCCATTGGTGCTGAAAGACTTCAGGGAGCAAAACAACACCTTATAGCGAAATGTGAACCCGCTTACACTGAGCCCAGATCCCTGGCAAAGGAGGCACATTTCCACAACTGGAAGGGCACTTGAGAATCAGTTCAATAGGTGCCTTCGCCAGAAGACCACCAGGAACAACTGGCTAGCACAGAGTTTACAGTAATAGAGAACTACAAAACTGCAGCTCTTGGGGAAAACAGAATATAGCATTTATGGGTTTCTTTAAATTATTTAGCCTTTCAGTATTATTTTCAGCTATTATTCTTTCAATTATTTTTTTACTGTTTTTTAAATTTTTATTTTATATATGTTTTATATATATCGATTATTTTTGTTTCCTTTCATTATATTTTATTTTTGTGTATATGTAAGTTTTTCTTCCTTTCCTATTTTGGGATCTAGTTTCTTTTAACAAGCAGACCAAAAAGGATCTAGTTTTTTGTATTCTTCCATTTTATTTCCTATTTGATTCTTTCTTATTTTGTTTTGTTGTTTTGTTTCTGTTTTGTTGTTTTTCTCTGTTTTTTTCTTGTTGTTATTGTTGTCTTTTCTTTTTCTTCTATTTTTTTCTGGATAAAATAATGAGATGAAGAAATTCACCCCAAAAGAAAGAACAGGAGGTAGTGCTGACTGCCAGGTATTTAATCAATACACATACAAGGAAGATATCTGATCTAGAATTTAAAACAATGATCGTTAATATACTAGCTGGGCTTGAAAAAAGCATATAAGATACTAGAGAATCCCTTGCAGTAGAAATAAAAGAACTAAAATCTATTCAGACTGAAATTAAAAACGCTATTACTGAGATGCAGTCACAAATGGAGGCTTTAACAGCAAGGATAAATGAGGCAGAAGAGAGAGTCAGTGATATAGAAGATAAGATGATGGAAAATATGGAAGCTGAAAAGAAGAGAGAAAGACAAATACTGGATCACAAAAGGAGACTTAGAGAACTCAGAGATTCCATAAAGCAAACTACTATCCAGATAATAGGGGTCCCAGAAGATGAAGAGAAGGAGAGAGGGTCAGAAGGTTTATTTGAAGAAATTATAACTGTGAACTTCTGTAAGGACAGGTAAAGAGTTTCCAGGACAAACAGAAGCTAAAGGAAATTCTGAATACTTAAGCAGCCTTGCAAGAAATATTAAAGGGGAGCCTTTGAGTAAAGAGAGAGCCAAAAGTAACAAAGATCAGAAAGGAACAGAGAGAATCTACAGAAACAGCAACCTTAAAGGTAATACAAAGACACTAAATTCATATCTTTCAACAATTACTCTGAAAGTAAATGGACTCAATACTCCAATCAAAAGACATATGGTATTGGATTGGATAAAAGAAGAAGAAGGAGAAAGAAGGAAGAAGAAGAAGAAGAAGAAGAAGAAGAAGAAGAAGAAGAAGAAGAAGAAGACCCACTGATATGCTGACTACAAGAGACTCATTTTAGACCCAAAGATACCTCCAGATTGAAAGTGAGGGGATGGAGAACTATTTACCATGATAATGGACATAAAAAAAAGCTAGAGTAGCAATCCTTATTTCAGAAAAATTAGGTTTTAAACCAAAGGCAGTAATAAGAGATGAAGAAGGACACTGTATCATAAGGAAAGGGTCTATCCAAGAAGAAGATCTAACAATTGTAAATATTTATGCCCCTACAATGGGAGCAGCCAAATATATAAATCAATTAATAACAAAATTAAAGAAACTCATTGGTAATAATACAGTAAAAGTAGGGGCTCTTAATACCCTACTCACAGCAATGGGCAGATCATCTAAGCAGAAGATCAACAAGGAAATAAGGGCTTTGAATGACACACTAGACCAGATGGATTTAACAGATATATTAAGAGCATTTCATCCTGAAGCAGCAGAATACACATTCTTTTTGAGTGCACATGGAACATTCTTCAAAAAATATCACATACTGGGTCACAAATCAGGTCCCAACTGGTACCAAAAGACTGAGATTATACCATGCATATTTTCAGACCACTATGCTTAGAAACTTGAAGTCAACCACAAGACAAATTTGGAAGGAACACAAATACAAGGAGGTTAAAGAGCATCTTAATAAAGAATGAATGGGTCAACCAAGAAATTAAGGTGGAATAAAAGAAATACATGGAAGCATATGAAAATGAAAACACGACATTCCAAACTCTTGGGATGAAGCAAATGTGGTCCTCTGAGGGAAGTATATAGCAATATAGGCCTTTCTCAAGAAACAAGAAATGTCTCAAATACACAACTAACCTTACACTTCAAGGAACTGGTAAAAGAACAGTAAATAAAGCCTAAATCCAGCAGGAGAAGAGAAATAATAAAGACTAGATCAGAACTCAATGATATAGAAATGAAAAAAAATAGTAGAACAGATCAACAAAACTAGGAGCTGGGCCTTGAAGGATTTCTAAGATCAATAATCCCTTAGCCAGACTTATGAACAAGAAAGAGAAAGGAATAAAATAAACATGTATTGCAATGAGCACTGCAAACAATGAATCATGGAATATTACATCAAAAACTAATGAAGTACTGTATGGTGACTAACGTAACACACACATACACATAATAGATAAAATAATAATTGAAAAATAAAATCATGAATGAAAGAGATCACAACCAACACTGAAGAAATACAAACAAATAAAAGAGAATAGTATGAGCAATTATATGCTAACAAATTAGACAATCTGGATGATATGGGTGCATTCTTAGAAACATATAAACTACCAAAACTGAAAGAGGAAGAAAAAGAAAACTTAAACGGACCCGGACCTATAATCAGCCAAAAAAAAAAAAATTGAATCAGTAATCAATAATCTCCCAACAAACAGGAGTCCAGCACCTGATGGCCTCCCAGGGGAATTTGACCAAACATTTAAAGAAAAAATAATAACTATTCTTCTGAAACTATTTCAAAAAATACAAAGGGAAGGAAAACTTCCAAACTCTTTCAATGAGGCTGAATTACTTTGATCCCCAAACCAGGAAAATACCCCACCAAAAAAGAGAATTATAGACAAATATCCCTGATAAACATGGATGCAAGAATTATCAACAAGATACAACTAATAGGATTCAACAGTACATTAAAAGAGTTATTCACCATGACCAAGTGAGATTTATTCCTGGGCTTCAAGGGTGATTCACCATCCACAAGTCAATGTGATACACCACATTAATAAAAGAAAGGACAAAAACCGTATGATCCTCATAGTAGATGCAGAAAAAGCATTTGACAAAATACTGTACCTTATCTTGATGAAAACGCTCCACAGTGTAGGGATAGAAGGAATATACCTCATATCATAAAAGCCATACATGAAAAACCTACCGCAAATATCATTCTGAATGGGAAAAACTGAGAGCTTTTCCCCTAAGGTCAGGAATATGACTAGGATGTCCATTCTCTCCACTGTTTTCAACATAGTACTGAAAGCCCTAGCCTCAGCAATCAGACGATGACAACAACAACAACAACAACAACAACAACAAAAACAAAATAAAAAATAAAAAGCATCCATATCAGCAAGGAAAAATTCAAACTTTCACTCTTCACAGATGGCATGATACTCTATGTTGAAAAACCAAAAGACTCCACCAAAAAATTTGTTAGAATTGATACAGGAATTCAGCAAAGTTGCAGGATGTAAAATAAATGCAGAGAAGTCAGTTGTATTTCTGTATACTAACAGTGAGGTGGAAAAAAGAGAAATCAAGGAATCAATCCCATTTACAATTGCACCAAAAACCATAAGATTAGCTAGGAATAAATCTAAAGAGGTAATACATCTGTACTCTGAAAACTGTAGAATGCTTATGAATGAAATTGAGAGATACATAAAGAAATGGGAAACCATTCCATGTTCATGGATTGGAAGAACAAATATTGGGGTTTTTTTTAAAGATTTTATTTATTTATTTGATATATAGAGAGACAGCCAGTGAGAGAGGGAACACAAGCAGGGGGAGTGGGAGAGGGAGAAGCAGGCTTCCCAGTGGAGGAGCCCAATGCAGAACTCGATCCCAGAACCCTGGGATCATGCCCTGAGCTGAAGGCAGACGCTTAACGACTGAGCCACCCAGGTGCCCTGGAAGAACAAATATTGTTAAAATGTCTATGTTACCCAAAGCAATCTACACATTCAATGAAATCCCTATCCAAATACCACCAACATTTTTCATGGAGGTAGAACAAACAATGCTAAAATTTGTATAGTACCAGAAAAGACCCAGAATACACAAAAGAATGTTGAAAAAGAAAACAAAAAATGGAGGTATTATAATTCAAGACTTCAAGCTGTATTACAAAGCTGTAATCATCAAGACAATATGGTAATCACACAAAACTAGACACATAGATCAAGGGACAGAATACAGAACCCAGAAATGGACCCTCTACTCTATGTTCAAATAATCTTTGACAAAGCAGGAGAGAATATCCAACGGAAAAAAAGACAGTCTCTTCAAAAAATTGTGTTGGAAAAACTGGACAACCGCATTCAGAAGAATGAAATTGTACTACTTTCTTACACCATACACAAAAATAAACTCAAAATGGATGAAAGATCTAAACATGAGACAGGAAACCACCAAAATCATAGACGAGAAAACAGGCAGCAACCTCTCTAACCTTGTCTGTAGCAACTTCTTGCTAGACACGGCTCCAAAGGAAGAGAAAAAAAAAAAAAGTAAAAATATCAACAATTGGAACTCATCAAAGATAAAACCTTTTGCACAGCAAAATAAACAGTCAACAAAAAATAAAAGGCAACCTATGGAATGGGAGAAGATATTTGCAAATGTCATCAGATAAAGGACTAGTATCCAAAATATCTAAGAACTTATCAAACTCAATACCCCAGAAACAAAATATCCAGTCAAGAAATGGGCGGAAGACATGAACAGATATTCCTCCAAAGAAGACATACAACTGGCCAACAGACACATGAAAAAATACTCAACATCACTGGGCATCAGGGAAATACAAATGAAAACCAAAATGAGATTCCACTTCACACTGGTAAGACTGGCTAAAATCAACAATTCAGGAAACAATAGATGTTGGTGAGCATGCGGAGAAAGGAACCCCCTTATGCTGTTGGTCAGAATGCAAACTGATATAGCCACTGTGGAAAACACTATGGAAGTTCCTCAAGAGTTAAAAATAGAGCTACCCTATGACCCAGCAATTTCACTTCTTGGTATTTAGCCAAAGGATACAATTGTAGTGATTCAAAGGGGCACATGCACCCCAATGTTTATAGCAGCAATGTCCACAATAGCCAAAATGTGGAACGATCCTAGATATTCACCAACAGATGAATGGATAAAGAAGAGGTGGTATATGTATATACAATGGAATATTACTCAGCCATCAAAAAGAATCAAACCTTGCCATTTGTAAAGACATGGATTGAACTAGAGGGTATTATGAAAAGTGAAAAAAGTCAGTCAGAGAAAGACAAATACCATATGATTTCACTCATTTGTGGAATTTATAAACAAAACAGATGAACATAAGGGAAGGAAAAGAAAAATAAAATAAGATGAAAATTGATAGGGAGGCAAACCATAAGGGAAGCTGAACTGTAGGAAACAAACTGAGGGGTGCTGAAGGGGAGGTGGGTGGGGGAAGTGATAACCAGGTGATGGGCATTACGGAGGGCACTTGATCTAATGAGCATTGGTGTTGTATGCAATTGATGAATCACTAAATTCTACCCCTGAATCTAATATAAAAGGCAGAAATAGGTAATATTTTTGAACCAGAATTTTTTAAAAATAATAAACATGATAGCTGGGCTTGAGAAAAGTATGCAAGAAACCAGAGATATCCGTACCCAGAGATAAAGGACATAAACTAATCAGGCTGAAATAAAATATGCTATACCAGAGATGCAAACCAACTGGATGTATTGACAACAAGGATGGGTGAAGGAGAGGAACAAGTCAGTGATATAGAAGATAAAATTATGGAAACTATGAGGCAGAAAATAAGAGGGAGAAATACTGGATCACGAATGATTCTAAAAACTAGACTTAGGGAACTCAGTGACTCCATAAAGCATAATAACATTTGTATCACAGAAGTCCTAGAAGAATAGAGGGGAAAAGGGAAGATGGTTTATTTGTGCAAATTATAGCTGAAAACTTCCCTAAATTTGGGAGGGAAACAGACATCAAAATCCAAGACACATCTCCAAAGGCAAGAGAAACAAAAGATAAAATGAACTTGTGGGACTTCATCAAGATAAAAAGCTTCTGCACAGCCAAGGAAACAGTCAAAAAAACTAAGAGGCTGCCCACGGAATGGGAGAAGATATTTGCCAATGACACTACAGATAAAAGGCTGGTATCCAAGATGTATAAGAAACTTCTCAAACTCAATACATGAGAAACAAATAATCGAATCAAAAAATGGGCAGAAGATATGAACAGACACTTTTCCAATGAAGACATACAAATGGCTAACAGACATATGAAAAAGTGTTCCACATCATTAGCCATCAGGGAAATACAAATCAAAATCACACTACGATACCACCTTATGCCATTTAGAAAGGCAAAAATGGACAAGGCAAGAAACAACAATTGTTGGAGAGGATGTGGAGAAAGGGGATCCCTCCTACATTGTTGGTGGGAATGCAAGTTGGTACAGCCACTCAGGAAAACAGTGTGGAGGTCCCTTAAAAAGTTAAAAATTGAGCTACCCTAGGATCCAGCCATTGCACTACTGGGTGTTTACCCCAAAGATACAGATGTAGTGAAGAGAAGGGCCATATGCACCCCAGTGTTCATAGTAGCATTGTCCACAATAGCTAAATCATGGAAGGAGCCGAGATGCCCTTCACCAGATGACTGGATTAAGAAGATGTGGTCCATATATACAATGGAATATTACTGAGCTATCAAAAAGATAGATTTCTCAACATTTGCTGCAACATGGACAGCACTGGAGAGATAATGCTAAGGGAAATAAGTCAAGCAGAGAAAGGCAATTATCATATGGTTTCACTCATCTATGGAACATAAGAAGTAGGAAGATTGGTAGGAGAAGAAAGGGATAAAGAAAGGGGGGATAATCAGAAGGGGGAATGAAGCATGAGAGACTATGTACTCTGAGAAACAAACTGAGGGCTTCAGAGGGGAGGGGGTGGGGGAATGGGATAGGCTGGTGATGGGTAGTAAGGAGGGCATGTATTGCATGGTGCACTGGGTGTTTTACGCAACTAACTAATCATCGAGCTTTACATCAAAAACCAGGGATGTACTGTATGTTGACTAACATAATATAATAAAAAATATTATTATAAAAATAATAATAAAATAAAATGAAATGAAAAAAAATTAGAAATCAAAATCCAAGACACAGAGAATGCCCATCAAAATCAGTAAAAAGCCAGCCAACACCAAAACGTATCATAAACAAGTTCCCAAAATACACAGACAAGGAAAGAATTCTGAAAGCTGCAAGGGTGGAGGGGAGCCCTTAACCTACAAGGCAAACCAGGTTCACAAAAACTCTCTCCACAAAAAAATAGGCAGAGTAGAAAAAAGTGGCATGATATATTCAGTGTGCTGAATCAGAAAAAAAAATGCAGCTGGAGATACATTATTTGGCAAGGCTATCATTCAGAATACAATGAGAGATAAAGAGTTTCCCAGGCAAACAAAAAGTAAAGGAGTTCATAACGACTAAACAAGCCCCGCAAGAAATATTAAACAGGATTCTGTGAGTGGAACTGATAGACCAAAAGCAACAATGACAAGAAAGGAACAGAGACATCAACAGAAACACCAATCTTACTAACAGAATTGAATTAAATTCATATCTATCTTAATCACTACAAATGTAAATGAACTAAATTCTCCAATCAAAAAACATAAGATACCAGAATGGAAAAGCAAACAAACAAACAAGACCTATTTATATGTTGGCCACGAGAGACTCATTTTAGACCTAAGACACCTGTAGATTGAATGGGAGGGGATGGAGAACCATCTATCATGCTAATGGACATCAAAGGATACTTATATCAGACATATTTATATACTTATGTATAAATATATACATATTTATACTTATATACAAAGGATACTTATATCAGCCATACTTATATCAGACAAATTAGACTTTAAACAAAAGACTGTAGGAATAAATGAAGAAGGGCACTATATTATAGTTAAGGGGTCTATAAATCAAGAAAATCTAACAATTGCAAATATTTATGTCCCCAACTTAAGACACTCAAATATACAAATCAATTAGTAATGCACATAAAGAAAGTCATTGGTAATAATACAATGAGAGTAGGGGACTTTAACGCCCCATTTACAGCAATGGACAGATCATATAAGCAGAAAATCAACAAGGGAACAATGGATTTGAATGATACACTGGACTAGATGGACATAAAGGTAAATTCAGAATATTTCTTCTTTAAACAGCATAATACACATTCTTTTCAAGTATACATGGAGCATTCTCCAAAAGAGATCACATACGGGGTCACAAATCAGGCTTCAGCAAGGACAAGAAGACTGAGATTATACCATGCATATTTTCAGACCACAATGCTATAAAACTTGAAGTCAACTACAAAAAAAATTGGAAAGACCACAAACACATGGAGGTTAAAGACATTCTATTAAAGAATGAATGGTTTAACCACTAAATTAAAGAAGAAATTAAAAAGTACATGGAAGCAAATGAAAATGAAAACAAGACAGTCAAAAACCTCTCAGATGCAGCTAAGAGGGAAGTATAGAGCAGTACATGTCTGCCTCAAGAAGCAAGAAAAGCATCAGATACACAATCTAAATTTACACTTAAAGTAGTTAGAAAAGAAATATAAAATAAAGCCTAAAGCCAACAGAAGATGGGAAATAATAAAGATTAGAGCAGAAAGAAGATTATAGGAACAACAACAACAAACAATAGAATAGATCGATGAAACCAGGAGCTACTTCCTTGAAAAAATAGTAAAATTGATAAACCCTTAGCCAGACCTATCAAAAAGAAATAAGTAAAATCAAATAAAACAAATAAGTAAAATCATGAATGAGAGAGGAGAGATCACAACCAACACCACAGAAATGAAAACTATCATAACAGAATATTATGAAAAATCATATTTCAACAAACTGAACAATCTGGAAGAAATGAAAAATTTCTAGAAACATACAAACTACAAAAACTGAAAGAGGAAGAAATAGAAAAGTTGAACAGACCTGTAACCAGCAAGGAAATTGAATCAGTAATCAAGGTTGATTCCAAAACCAGACAAAGACTACACTAAAACAAGAATTACAGGCCAATATCCCTGATGCAAAACTGGAAGCAAAAATTCTCAACAAGATACTAGCAAATGGAATCCAAAAATACATGAAAAGAATTCATCATTATTTTTTAACATAGTACTGGAAGACCTAGCCTCAGCAATCAGACAACAGAAAGAAATAAGATGCATCCAGATTGGCAAGGGATAAGTCAAACTTTCACTGTTTGTGGTATCTCAATGTGGTTTTAATTTGACACATAGATCAAGGGATAGAATACAGAACCCAGAAATGGACTCTCCATTCTATGTTCAACTAATCTTTGACAAAGCAGGAAAGAATATCCAATAGCGGAAAGACAGTCTCTTCAACAAATGGTTCTGGAAAAACTGGACAGCAACATGCAGAAGAATGAACCTGGACTACTTCCTTACACCACACACAAAAATAAATTCAAAATGGATGAAAGCCCTAAATGTGAGACAGGAAACCAACAAAATCCTAGCAAAGAACACAGGCAGCAACCTCTTTTACCTCAGCCATAGCAACTTCTTAGTAGACATGTTTCAGGAGGCAAGGGAAACAAAAGGAAAAATGAACTATTGGTACTTCATCAAGATAAAAATCTTCTGCACAGCAAAGGGAACAATCAATAAAACTAAAATACAGCCTATGGAATGGGAGAAGATATTTGCCAATGACATATCAGATAAAGAGTTAGTATCCAAAATCTATAAATAGCATATTTCACTCAACACCTGAAAAACAAATAAAAAATAAAAATACAAATAATTTAAGAAATGGGCAGAAGACATTAATAGACACTTTTCCAAAGAAGACATCCAGATGCCTAACACACACGAAAAGATGCTCAGCATCACTCATATGAGGGAAATACAAATGAAAACCACATTGGGAAACCACCTCACACCTGTCAGAATGGCGAAAATGTAACAACACAAGAAATAGCAGATGTTGGCAAGGGTGCAGAGAAAGGGGAAACCTGTTACACTTGCAATGAGAATACAAACTGATGATGCCACTCTGGAAAGGAGTATGGAGCTTCTAGTATAAATTAAAAATATAAGTATCCTATGATCCAGCAATTGCACTACTGGGTATTTACTCAAAGGATACTAAAATACAGATTTGAAAGGGTACATCCATTCCAATCTTTATAGCAACATTATCAACAACAGCCAAACCATGGAAAGAGCCCAAGTGTCCATTGACTGATGAATGGATAAAGAATAGGTGGTATATATATACAATAGAATATTACTCAGCCATCAAAAGAATGAAATATTGCCATTTTCAATGACGTAGATGGAGCAAGAGTGTATTATGCTAAGTGAAATGAGTCAGTCATAGAAAGACAAATACCATATGATTTCACTCATATCTGGAATTTAAGAAATAAAACAGATGAACAAATGGGAAAGCCCCCCAAAAAAAAAAGAGAGAGAGGAAAGCAAACCATAAGAGAGTCTTAACTATCAGGAAAAACTGAGGGTTGATGGAGGGAGTTTTGAGGGGGACTGGCTATATGGGTGATGGGTATTAAGAAGGGCACTTGAGTGCTGAGCACTGAGTGTTAGATGGATGTGATGAATCACATCCACTAACAAAATGTTAGTGTTTTGTTAGTCACCATACAGTACATCCTTAGTTTTTGATGTAGTGTTCCCTGATTCATTGTTTGCATATAACACACGGTCCTCCATGCAATAGGTGCCCTCCTTAATACCCATCACTGGCCTATCCCAAGTCCCCACCCCAACCCCTCTGAAGCCCTCAGGTTGTTTCCCAGAGTCCATAGTCTATCGTGGTTCATTTCCCCCTTCTGCTTACCCCCCTTATTCTTCCCTTCCTTCTCCTATCGAACTCCCTGCTATTTCTTTTGTTCCACAAATGAGTGAAACCATATAATTGTCTTTCTCTGCTTGACTTATTTCGCTTAGCATTATCTCCTCCAATCCCATCCATATTGCAGCAAATGTTGAGAAATCGTTATTTTTGATGGCTGAGTAATATTCCATTGTATACATGCACCACATCTTCTTAATCCAGTGGTTTCACTCATTTATGGAACATAAAAAGTAGGAAGATCAGTAGGAGAATAAAGGGAAGAAGAAGGGGGGGTAAACAGAAGGGGGAATGAACCATGAGAGACTATGGACTCTGGGAAACAAACAGGGCTTCAGAGGGGACGGGGGTGGGGGATTGGGATAGGCCGGTGATGGGTGTTAAGGAGGGTGCATATTGCATGGTGCACTGGGTGTTATATGCAAGTAATGAATCATGGAACTTTACATCAAAAACTAGGGATGTACTGTATGGTGACTAACATAATATAATAAAAATATTATTATAAAAAAACCAGAAAAAGAAAAGAAAAGAAAAGAAAACTAAGAACCAGTATTACTTATGAATATAGAAGTAAAACTAATAAAATGCAAGCATATAAAACCCAACAGAGTATTAAAAGGATTATGCACCATGACCATTAGGGTTAATCCCAGGAAGGCAAGATTGGTTCAACATATGAAAACAAGTCAATGCATTACACTATATTAATAGAATAGAGGACACACAATCATCTTAATAGACATAGAAAATGCACTCGACATAATCTGATGCTCTTTAAATTAAAAATTCAACAAACTAGGAATAGAAGCAACTTTCTCAACATGATGAGTATTTACAAAAAACACACAGCTAGAACTCAGGGGGAAGGAGGCAAGATGGCCAAAGAGTAGGGGACCCCATTTCATCTGGTCCCTCTAACTCAGCTGGATAACTATCAAATCATTCTGCACAGCCATGAATTCAGCCTGAGATGTAAGAAAATGTATCTGGAACTCTACAAGTAGAAAAGTGACTGTTTTTTCCAAGGTAGGAGGTGTGGAGACATGAATCTTAGGGGAGATATCAGAAGATAAATGGAGGGGGGAGAGAGCCTCCATAAGCTGGCTACCAGAAAGTGATATAGCCCCAGGGGACAAAATTAGAACCCTTAGAAATCTGCTCCAATGACAGACATCTCTGTCTGAAAGGGGTTCAGGGGATGAAAAGGACAGAATTCTAGGTGTGTCAGTGTGACCTCAGGATCCCAGGAGTCACAGAACTAATGGGGTGCCTGAGCCGGTAGAGTGCCCAAGCAGTGGAGCAGGAAAATGGGTTATGGTCAGTGAGCCCAGGAGGAGACTCTCAGCTCAGGTCACATAAAGTGTAAGCCAGGTTGATCGGGGGACCACTTTCAGCCTGAGCACCCTGAAAAGTACTGGAATGCATGGAACCTCTGCCACCCCCCCCCAAGACTGGGCAACAATTCTCAGGGTGGTGGCCCTGGAAAGGACAGTAGGGTGACATTCAGCCAACCCCCAGGAGCAGCAGAGCCCTCGACCACTTTCAGCCCCAGGACACACAAAGGGCAGTAACACAGGTCCCTCAGAATAACCCCAGGAGGATTGCTGTGGACATTCACCACGGGAGTCTGCAGAGTTTGGCACACACAAAATAAAGACTGTTTGTCCCAGAGGATATACTGAAGAAGGGGGACTGTGAGCTTTTGGCTCTGGGGCTGGAGATCAGGTCATGGCCATTTGTGTCTGATCCTCTAAAGAGCCACGGAAAGCCTTCAGAGAACAAAAGCCACACAGGACCAGCTTACATTGAGCCCAGCCCCCTGGCAAGGAGTGGTGCAACTCCACCCAGGCAAAGACACCTGAGAAACAGCACAGCAGGCCCCTCCCCCAGAAGACAAACTGGAAGAACAGTGTGTATTTTGCTTGGGTAGTGGTTGATATTTTTGAATCTGCTCATTCGCTCACCCATTCTTCTCTGGGAAAAATGAATAGAAGGAGGAACTCACAACAAAAGAAAGAACCAGAGGTAATGTTCTCTGTCACAGATCTAATATATATATGGATATAAGTAAGATGTCAGAGATGGAGCTCAGGATAGCAATTATTAAGTTAGTAGCTGGGCTCGAAAAAAGCATAAAGGGTAATAGAGAATCTCTTAAGTGCAGAAATGAGATCTAAGCAGGCCAAATGTAAAAATGCTGTAACTGAGATGCAGTCTAAATTGAATGCTCTAACACCTAGGGTGAATGAGGCAGAAGAGACAGTAAGTGATCTAGAAGACAAGCTGATGGAAAGGAAGAAAGTTGAAGAAAAGAGAGAAAGACAACTAACAGCCCATGAAGAAAGGCTTTGGGAAATTAATGATGCCCTGAAATGAACCAATGTCAGAATTATTGGGGTGCCTGAGAGTGAAGAGAGAGAGAAGGGGCCAGAAGGTATATTTGAGCAAATCACAGCTGAGAATGTCCCTAATCTGGGGAAGGAAAAAAGTATTCATGTTCAAGAGACAGAGAGGACCCCTCCTAAAATCAATAAAAATAGTGAAGCTTGCAAATTTTAGAGAAAAAGGAGAATCCTGAGAGCAAATTGAGACAAAGGGCTCATTACATACAGAAGGAGGAACATCAGACTAACATCAGGCTTAGCTACAGAAACCTGGCAGGCCAGAAAGGACTGGCATGATATATTCAGGGTACTAAATGAGAAGAACATGCAGTCAAGAATACTTTATCCAGCAAAGCTGTCATTCAGAATGGAAGGAGAGATAAAGAGCTTCCAGGACAAACCGAAACAAAAAAAGGATTTGCTATCACTAAATCAGCCCTGCAAGAAATATTAAGGGGGGGTACTGTAAGCAAAGAAAAATCCCAAGAGTAACAGACCAGAAAGAAACGGAGGCAATCTACAGAAACAGGGGCTTTACAGGCAATACAATGACAATAAATTCATACCTTTCAATAGTTACTCTGAATGTACATGGGCTAAATGCTGCAATCAAAAGACACAGGATATCAGATTGGATAAAAAAAGCAAAACCCTTTGATACGCTGTCTACAAGACACTCATTTTAAACCTAAGGACACCTCCAGACTGAAAGTTAGGGGGTGGAGAACAATTTATCATGCTAATGAACCTCAAAAGAAAACTGGGGTAGCAATCCTCATATCAGACAAATTAGATTTTAAACCAAAGACTGTAGTAAGAGAAGAAGAGGGACAATATATCATACTTAAAGAGTGTATCCAACCAGAAGATCTAACAATTGTAAATATTTATGACCCCATCATGGAAGCACCAATTATATAAACCCATTAATAACCAAAGTAAAGATACACATTGATAGTAATACATTAATGGTAGGGGAGTTCAACACCCCTCTCACAACAATGGACAGATCATCTAAGCAGAAGATCAACAAAGAAACAAGGGCTTTGAATGACAATCTGGACTAGATGGAATTCACAGGTATATATAGAACACTCCATCCTAAATCAATAGAATACCCATTCTTCTCTAGTGCACATGGAACCTCCAGAATACATTTCATAGTGGGTCACAAATCAGGTCTCAACCAATACGAAAATATTGCGATTATTCTCTGCATATTTTCAGACCACAATGCTGTGAAACTTGAACTCAATCAAAGGGGAAATTTGGAAGGAACCCAAACACTTGGAGGTTAAAAAGCATTCTACTAAAGATGGGTCAACCAGGAAATTAAAGAAGAATTTTTTAAAAATCATGGAAACTAATGCCAAGATACTAGGCAATAGAATGTCTTTTCAAAACACTTGGGTTACAGCAAAGGCAGTCCTAAGAGGGAAGTAAATTGCAATACAAGCCTCTCAAAAAATTAGGAAAATCTCAAATGCACAAGCCAAACTTACACCTAAAGATGCTGGAGAAATAACAACAAATAAAGCCTAAACCAAGCAAGAGAAGAGAAATAATAAAGATTAGAGCAGAAATCAATGAAATAGAAACTAGACCAGAAGAACAGATCAATTAAACTAGGAGCTGGTTCTTTGAAAGAATTAATAAAATCGATAAACTCTAGCCAGACTTATCCAAAAGAAAAGAGAAAGGACCCAAATTAATACAATCATGAATGAAAGGGGAGCAATCAGAACCAACAACAAGGAAACAGACAATTTTAAGAACAACCTATGGGCACATATATACCAAAAAATTAGGCAATCTGGAAGAAATGGATGCATTCCTGGAAACTTATAAACTACCTAAACTGAAGCAGGAAGAAATAGAAAATCTGAACAGACCAATAACCAGCAAGGAAATTCAACCAGTAAATCAAAAACTTCCCAAAAAAGAGTCCAGGGACAGATGGCATTCCCAGAAGAATTCTACCAAACATGTAAAGAAGAAATCATACCTATTATATCGAAGCTGTTTTAAAAAATAGAAATGGAAGGAAGACTTCCAAACTCCTTCTATGAGGCCAGCACCAGATAAAGACCCCATCAGAAAGGAGAATTATAGACCAATATTCCTGATGAATATGGATGTCAAAATACTCACCAAGATACTAGGCAATAGAATCCAACAGTACATTAAAAGGATTAAAAAGGTTGTGGTCGACGAAGTGGAATTTATTCCTGGGCTGCAAGGGTCATTCAACATTCGCAAATCAATCAATGTGATACATCACATTGATTAAAGAAAGGACAAGAACCATATGATCCTCTCAATTGATGCAGAAATAGCATTTGACAAAATGCAGCATTCTTTCTTGATTAAAACTCTTCAAAGTGTAGGGATAGCATGAACATATCTCAATGCCATAAAAGCCATCTACAGAAAGCCCACAGTGAATATCATTCTCAATGGGGAAAAACTGAGAGCTTTTCCCCTACAGTCAGGATTATGACAGGAATGCCCACTCTCACCACTGTTGTTCAGTATAATACTAGAAGTACTAGTGTCAGCAATCAGAGAACAAAAAGAAATAAAAGAATTCAGATTGTCAAAGAAGGAGTCAAACTCTCATTCCTTGCAGATGACATGATTCTTTATGTGGAAAACTCAAAAGGCTCTACCCCCAAATTGCTAGAACTCATAGAGCAATTCAGCAACATGACAGGATACAAAACCAATGCACAGAAATCAGTTTCATTTCTATACACTAACAATGTGACTGAAGCAAGAGAAAGTAAGGATTCAATCCCATTTAAAATTGCACCCAAAACCATTAGATACCAGGGAATAAACTTCACCAAAGAGGTAAAGGATATGTACTCTAGAAACTGCAGAACACTTATGAAAGAAATGGAGGAAGACACAAAAAGATGGAAAAAACATTCCATGCTCCTGGATTGGAAGAATAAATATTGTTAAAATATCTATGCTGCCCAGAGAGATCTACATATTCAATGCAATACCTCTCAAAATACCATTGGCGTTTTTCACAGAGCTGGAACAAACAATCCTAAAATTTGTATGGAACAAGAAAAGTCCTTGAATAGCCAGAGGGATGTTTAAAAAAGAAAACCAAAGCTAGGGGCATCACAGTCCCTGACTTCAAGCTATATTACAAAGCTGTCATCATCAAGACAGCATGGTACTGGCACAAAAACAGACACATAGACCAATGGAACAGAATAGAGACCTCAGAAATGAACCCTCAACTCTATTGTCAACTAATCTTCTACAAAACAGAAAAGAATATCCAATGGAAAAAAAAAACAGTCTCTTCAATAAATGGTGCTGGGATAATTGGACAGCCACATGCAGAGGAATGAAGCTGGACCATTCCCTTACACCGTACACAAAGATAAACTCAAAATGGATGAAAGGCCTAAGTGCAAGACAGGAATCTATCAAATTCCTAGGGGAGAACACAGGCAGAAACATCTTTGATCTTGGCTGCAGCAACCTCTTGCAAGACACATCTCTAAAGGCAAGGGAAACAAAAGCAAAAATGAACTATTGGGACTTAATCAAGATAAAAAGCTTCTGCACAGCAAAGGAAACAATCAACAAAACTAAGAGGCAACCCACGGAATGGGACAAGATATTCGCAAATGACATTTCAGATAAAGGGCTGGTATCCAGGATCTATAAAGAACTGCTCACAAACAATGAATCATGGAACACTACATCAAAAACTAATGATTTACTGTATGGTGACTAACATTAACACTATAAAAAAAAAAGATTTAAAAAACTAAAAAAAAAAAAAAGAATTTCTCAAACTCGACACCCAAAAAATAAATAATCCAGTCAAGAAATGGGAAGAACACATGAACAGACACTTCTTCAAAGAAGACTTACAAATGGCCAACAGACACATGAGAAAATGTGCTACATCCCTAGCCATCAGGGAAATACAGATCAAAACCACAATGAGATAGCACCTTACACCAGTTAGAATGGCAATAATTAACAAGACTGGGAACAGCAAATGTTGGTAAGGATGTGGGGAAAGGGGAACCCTATTACACTCTTGGTGGGAATGCAAGCTGGTATAGCCTCTTTGGAAAACAGTATGGACGTTCCTCAAAAAGTTAAAAATAGAGCTACCCTATGACCCAGCAATTGCATTACTAGGTATTTATCCCAAAGATACAGATGTCGTGAAAAGAAGGGGCACCTGTACTCCAATGTTCATAACAGCAATGTCCACAATAGCCAAAATGTGGAAGGAGCCAAGATATCCTTCAACAGATGAATGAATAATGAATATGTGGTTCATATATACAATGGAATATTACTTGCTATTGAAAAGGATGAATATCTACCATTTACATTGACATGGATGGGACTGGAGAGTATTATGCTAAGTGAAATAAGTCAAGCAGAGAAAGACAATTATTATATCATTTCATTCATATGTGGAATATAAGAAATAGCGCAGAAGATCATAGGGGAAGAGAAGGAAAACTGAATGGAAGAAATCAGAGAGGGAGCCAAACTATGAGAGACTCTGGACTCTGGGAAACAAACTGAGAGTTGTGGAAGGGGAGGTGGGTGTGGGGATTGGGTAACTGGGTGTTGGGCATTAAGAAAGGCATGTGATGTGATGAGCACTGGGTGTTATACACAACACTGAATCACTGAACACTAATCTGAAAATAATGATGTACTCTATGTTCGCTAATTTAATTTAAATATAAAACAACACAACAAATATCATACTCAATGGTAAAAGACTGAATGCTTTTACTATAATATCCAAAACAAGTCAATTATGTCCACTCTCACCATGCTTATTTAAAGTTGTATTGTAGGTACTATCCAGGGAAACTATATGAGGGGGAAAAAAGCATCCATATTGGAAAAGAAGAATACAAATATTTATATTTTCAGATGAAATAATCATATATAGAAAATCCTAAAGAATTCATAAAACAATGACTAGAGCTAATAAATGAGTTTAGCAATGTTGAAGGCTTTAACAATATGCAAATATTTGTTATATTTCTGTACATGAGCAACAAACCATCTAAAAGATGAAGAAAACAATTCTACTATGCTAGCATCAGAAAGAATAAATTTGCTGCAACATGGACGGCACTGGAGGAGATAATGCTAAGTGAAATAATTCAAGCAGAGAAAGACAATTATATGGTTTTTCTCATCTATGGAACATAAGAACTAGGAAGATCGGTAGGAGAAGAAAGAGATAAAGAAAAAGGGGGTAATCAGAAGGGGGAATGAAGCATGAGAGACCAGGGACTCTGAAAAACAAACTGAGGGCTTCAGAGGGGAGGGGGATGGGGGAATGGGATAGGCTGGTGATGAGTAGTAAGGAGGGCATGTATTGCATGGTGCACTGGGTGTTATATGCAACTAATGAATCATGGAACTTTACATCAAAAACCAAGGATGTACTGTATGGTGACTAATAATATAATAAAAAATATTATTATAAAAACAAATAAATAAAAATTTAAAAAAGAAAGAATAAATTACTCAGAAAGAAATTTAACTAGAGAATTACAAGTCTTGTATACTGAAAAGTATGAGACATTATTGAGTGAAGATTCAAATAACTGGAAAAACAGCTCATGTTTATGGATTGAAAGAACCTTAATATTGTTAAGGTGGCAACACTGTCCAATTCTGCAGAATCAATTCAATTATATCAAAATCTCGATTACCTATTTCCAGAAATGGAAAAGCTGTTCCTGAATGGATCAACATAGACCCATATAGTATTGTCACAGATCCTAAATAGCCAAAACAATTTTGAAAAAGAAAAACAAAATTTGAAATCTCACTTGCCAAGTTCAAAACTTACTACAAAGCTATGGAAATCAAACAATGTGGTATTGGTATAAATATAGACACATAGATCATGTAAGACATTTGAGAGTCCAGAAATAAATCTGTATATCTTTGGTCACTGATATTTGACAAGACTCCTATTCAGTGGGAAATCATAGTTTCTTCAACTAATAATGCTGGGACAACCAGACAATAAAATAATGAAAGTGGGCCCCTATCTCATGCTATATACAAAAAAATTAATTCAAAATGAATCAAAGCCCTAATCATATGAGCTAAAACTATAAAACTCTTTAAAGAAAGCGTAGGAGTATATATTTATGACCTTGAATTTGGTAGTGGATTCTTAGATATGACACCAAAAGCACAAGCATCAAAAGAAAAAAAATAGATCAGTTGGACTTCATCAGAATTAAAAACTTTTGTGCATCAAAGGACACTATAAAGAAAGAAAGACAACCTGCAGAATGGGATAAAATATCTGCAAACAATATATCTGAAAAGAATCTAGTATTCAGAATATATTAAAAAAAACTTTTACAACTCAACAATTACCAAGGCAAACAATCAAATTTTAAAATGAGCAAACTTACAATTATAAAATAAGAATGGGAATACAACATACAGCATGGGAAATATAGTTAAAAATGTGTAATAATATGTAACAACTTTGTATGGTAACAGATGGTAGCTAGATTTATAATGGCGATCATTTCATAATGTTTATAAATGTTAAATCACCATGTTGTACACCTGAAACTAATATAATATTGTACATCAACTACACTTCATTAAAAAATAATGTGCAAAGTATTTGAATAAGCTGTTCTCCGAAGAAGGCATACAAATGGCTAAAAAGCACATGATAAGATACTCAACATCATTAGTCATTAGGGACATGTAAACTGCAATCACTATGTGATACTACTTTACACCCACTTAGTTTGTTATGATTTAATAAACAAAATATAAAGTAAATTGATAACAATGTGGAGAAATTGCAACCCTTATAAACTGCTGATAAGAATGTAAAATAATGCAGCCACTTTGGAGAAGAGTTTGGCAGTTACCCAGAAAGTTAAACATACAGTGACTGTATGACCCAGCAATTCCATTCTTAGTCATATACCTAAGAGAACGGAAGAAAAAAATCACAAGAAAAATTTTACATGATTGCTAATAGCAGCATTATTTATAATAGCTAAAAAGTACAAATAATCCAAATACCCATCAACTGATAAATGAATGATAACATGTTATATCCATGCAATGGAATATTATTAAGCACTTAGAGGAATGAAATGCTGATGCATGCTACAACATGCATGAACTCTGAAAACATCATGCTAAGTAAAAGAAACCAGACACAAAAAGTCACATATTGTATGGTTCACTTAATTTCAAACAGCCACAATAGACAAATCCATAGAGACAGAAAGTAGATTAGTGATTTCTAGAGGCTGGAGGAATGGGGGATGAGAATGGCTGCTTAATAGGCATGGGGTTTACTTTTGGAGTGATTAGAATGCTCTGGAATTAGATAATGGTGATGGTTGCACAACAATCCTAACCACTGAATTGTATACATTAAAACGTTGAATTTTATGGTAGGCAAAGTATATCTCATTAAAAATGATGTCAATGGTGACTAACATAATATAATAAAAAAAACATTAAAAAATTTTTGAAAAATGATGTCAATGAAAGTTTTATAGAATTTCTTTAAACTAAGAAAGAGGAAGAACATTGCAGGCAGGGAGAACAGCATTTTATGTTATAGATGTGGAGAGATATGGCTGGACAGATCAGCGAAGGACACACTAAGGGAGTTAGGTATTGTTTTTTTGGTAGAAGGATCCATGGGGAGTAACAGAAGTTTTCAGAGGAAGGAATAAAATTTTTCCAATCTAAATGTGGTGAAGGAGTGGCATATTTTGTTCATTCATTTACAAATATTCATTAAGTGCTTCCTATGTACCAAGTACTTTGCAAGACCATCAAGAACCAGTCATGGATGTTATAACTTGTGACATAAAATAGATAGCAAATGCTGAATAAGTTGATGGTTTGGTGAGGATGGATGGACATAGAGATGTCATTTAAAAGGCTATTGAAATTGTTCAGGAAAAAAAGATGACAAAACTATGAAGGTATGGGAAAATAAAGACAGAGCTTAATAAGAGAGCTGATTTAGTAGTTGAATTCACAGCACTTGGTGATATTGATGATTATGTGAGAAGTAAAGGGGAGGGGGGAGTCATAGATATTGCCAAACTAAGTCTTTGACAACACTTATGATGAAGAGATAAATTAAGGAAAAGCCAGCAAAAGAGTCTGAGAAGGATCAGTCAGATAGGTCTTACGAGAACCAAGAAAGAATGGTGGTGTTGATAGTGTAAGTTGAAAAAGCTGTGAGGAGGAAGGAATGCCAACTGTTACCTTGATGTTGAGGAAGATGGGTATGAAAGAAGAGGTTTTGGGTTTTGGTATTTGGAGGTCAGTGATGACTCCAGTTAACAAAGTTATGCTGTAGTGAATCAAGAGAGACATCCAATGGAAACTATCTTTTTCAGATGGTTGGTAGTGGTCACAGCAGAGAGATGGAGTAGCAGATATCATTTACAGATATGTATATTAGACTTTAATATATACATATTATAATACATACATACATACATACATACATACATACATACATACACATTAGGCTTAGGCATAGAATAATAGGCAGGTCAGGGAATTAGATTAGCTGAGGTTAAAAGCACAGATGGAGGGTTTGCTGTGGAGAGAAGAAAGGCACATCTTACTCTGAGCCAAGAAGGAATAAGTAGGGAAATGTCAAGGCAGAGAGGGTAGTTGATAGAATTCACAACTGAAGGGGCTCTGGATATTCTCAAAGAAGGAGGAGGTGACCTCATGTTCTGAGAGGAAGTCTGGAGGCCTAAAATAAGATGAAAGTGTTCTGAACAGCTGCTATCAGGAATAGGACAAAAATGGGATAAACTGGTGATGGGTAGTAAGGAGGGCACATATTGCATGGTGCACTGGGTGTTATATGCAACTAATGAATCATCGAACCTTGCATCAGAAACCAGGGATGTACTGTATAGTGACTAACATAATGTAATAAAAAAAACATTAAAAAAAAGAAAAATGAGCAAATTGGTAAACAGCATAAGGATAGGCAGTTGACATAATAGAGCATGAAAATAAACTGAGATCAATGCTTCTCTGCTGTTAGTTAGTTAGTTAGTTAGTATGTTTTATGAGAGCTTAGCCGTCCAAGAGTGTGCAAAAGGGCAAAGCATACAGGGCCATCCCAGAACTGAAGAACAGCATAGAGGGTTAAGGCAAAGGAATGATGTTTGAGAGCTATGTAGGTCAGAAATGAAACAGGGAACCAGAATCATGGAACCAGGTTGAGGTACAGAAGGAAGAAGAAGGCTCAGAGAGCTGGGAAGGGTACAAAGCTGAGAGTAACTTCTCTGAGCCTATTTCCTTTTTCATCAGTAGGGGGCAATGGTAGGCACCACCTAACCGCTTTGTTGCCTGTAAGCTTAAACTTTGATAAGGAATAGACAGGTTGATGGTTGCAAGCAAGGTCCTTCCCAGATGGGCTAGGAACTAACTCACAGAGAGTTGAGAATGTTCAACTTATGTCTTTATGAAGTATACATTCTTGGACTTTCTGGCTATGCTATGTCATCTCTGCTTAACCATATTGTCAACTCTCAGAGAACAGGACCATGCAATTCTCTAAGAGTGAGATTGCCCTTATTCCCCCAAGGAACAGACCAGAATCTACAGCACACACATACTCATTACAACTCAACTTTGGGAAACAAATCCTTCCAGGCAAACACAAGAGTCTCAAACCAGCATTAGTCTACTAATCTAAATAGTAAGAGCCAGTGTCCTCATTTTCCTTATGCAGCACTATTTTCTGAGGGTAGTAATTTTCAGGTGGCTCTGAGGATAAGTCCCAAAAAGCAGTTAGTTCCCAACATATTTTGGACAATGGCAACCTTGTTGGAATAAGTGTCTTCCCTTCCAAGGAGATCTCTCAGAAGGCAACAAGATTCATTTAGATGTATCACTGCTCGGCTGTTCATTTAAACCCCAGCCTGCAGCCTTTATGTACATAGTGGGTAGCGCTCCCAGGATAATGCTGTAAGAAATAGCCAGACCTTGATTAACCTGAGTCAATCTTCCTTGAGACCTCAGCCAGACCTTGCATTTGATTTTAGGAAGAAGATTGGGGGGGCTGTATTTAAAGAAACTATGTAGATAACTGGGCTTTATTTTGTGAAGCAAAACCAAACACAAACAATAAAATAACAATAAAAAATCCTCACTGAACAAAACAAAACAAACAAAAAGAGCAATGAGATATCACCTTACACCTGCCAGAATGGCTAAAATAAAAAAAGACAAGACATAACAAGTGTTGGTGAAGATGTGGAGAAAAAGGTACCCTCATAGACTATTGGTGAGAATGTAAACTGGTACAGCCACTGTGGAAAACAGTATGGAGTTTTATTTTTTTTAATTAAAAATAGAAATACTATATGATCCAATAATTCTGCTATTGGGAATTTACTCACAGGAAATGAAAACACCAATTTGAAAAGATATATGCACCTCTATGTTTACTGCAGCATTGTTTACAGTAGCCAAGACATGGAAACAACCTAAATGTCCATCAATAGACAAATGGATAAGGAAGGTGTGATACACACACACACACACACACACACACACACAGGAATATTACACAGCCATAAAAGAGGATAAAATCATGCCATTTGAGACAACATGGATGGACCAAGAGGGTATTATGTTAAGTGAAATATGTCAGACTAAGAAAGACAAATACTGAGCCACTTGTCCCTCTGCCTCTGCCCCTCCCTTGCTTGTGCTTTCTCTGTCTCTCTCTCAAATGAATGAATGAATGAATGAATGAATGAATGAATGAATATAAATACCATGTGATTCCACTCATATGTGGGACCTAAGAAAAATGAATAAACAAAAAGTAGAATCAGACCTATAAATGCAAAGAATAAACTGATGGTTGCCAGAGGGGAGGAGAGTTGGAAGATGGGCAAAATATGTGAGATGTAGGAGATACAGGCTTCCAGTTAGGGAATAAAAGGGGATAAAAGGCAGAGTAAAAAAATATAGTCAATGACATTGTAATAGTGATGTAATGGCAGCTACACTTGTGGTGAACATAGCATAATCTATAAACTTGTCAAATTACTATGTTGTATACCTGAAACTAATGTAACACTGTGTGTCAAATATAGTAAAAAAAAAGAACAAATAAAAAAGGTTCCAAAGGGTGTCCAGGAGCTAATAAAGATTCAACCATAAGAGACAATCAGACATAATGGAAAGAGTATGTGATCTGTGTGCAAGTTCCAACTTGAACTTCCTGACTGTGAGCTCCTGGGAAACAAAAATTCCCTTTCTGATTTTCAGTTTCTTCTTCTGTAAAATGAGAGTAATGATAGCTATCTCATGAGATAGATGTGCAATTCAATTACAGAATGTGTGTTGAGTTATTGTGAATAGTATATAGCAAATATGATTTGCTTAGTGAATGTCACTTTCCCCTTTACCATCTCTATCTTCTTAACCTATAACATGACAGGCATTGTCTCCAGCCCTATTATCATCAGTCCAGAAGTTTTCTTTCTTTGTGATTATACAACCCAGGACACCCCCTCTGTCCACACGCACAAATTCTTTTCTCTGGAATAAAGGCACTACTTTACTGAGGTATCTCCAGTACAAGGTGGTCCATTGCTAGGATCACCAATAGAAAGGATTTCTTACCTTTGACCACAAACTGCACAACGTTGCTGCGCTGCTCAGAGCCTACCCGGCCCTTGGCAGTACAGAAATAGGAGCCTGAGTCAGCCACCATGGCAGGCTTGAAGAGTAAGGTACTCAAGACTGCTACTTTGATGGGTTCTTGATTGTTGGTCTGTTCCTTGTACCAAACATAACTGATGGGTGGAGAACCCCAAGCCTGGCATTGAAGGCTAATCCTCATTCCCTGGGGCACTGTGAAGCCATAGCCACTGCCAGTCGTCACTGTGGGCTTGGAAACAGAGACTGAAAAGGGAAGACAAAAGAGGTGGCTCTGGGAAGTTACAAGGATATATGAAGACAAAGGAGTCATCCTTGCTGGGTATAGGGATAATTACATATCTGCAAAGGGAACTAAAAGGGGCTCCTGACTTGGGAGGGAGTAAGAAATATGATAATGTAAATAAAAATAGCTTCCTTTGAAAGATTTGGTACTGTTTTGTGGTATCTAGGGTTTTGGATTATCTGGAGTTAAAAATCAACTGATTTTTAAAAATACATAGAGAGAGATTATTTTAGGCTTTAGTAGATAGAGTTTTTGGATTATTTGCAGTTTTGGATTACCAGGGCCAGGTTTTCATAAAATTGTCATCAGCGAAATGTGTCTTGGTTAACCCCAGTATCTCTTTCCCCAGAGCTTCTCTGTCAGCATCTATTTACTTTCTGATATTGTGATTAAATAGATATACTCATTTGTATGAGTTTTAAGACCCAGAGCCCAAGCAGGGCAACCAGGGCGTGGATGCCAGAATTTCTGGGACACTTGAAGGGATACAGATTTGAAGGCCAGGCACCCTTCCCAAAATTTCTTAAATTATACTATGAGAGTGATGACCCTGAGGATCCTCTACCTATCCACTTCCCCTGATTAGCATATATGACTGAAGAAAGCCTGTGTACAAGTAAACAAAATTCTCTGGGTTTCTAAAGCTTTTCTAGTATTATAGTCCTCTATTTGGTCTTTGTCTATCAGTGTTTTCTTATCATCACAGTCACTCACGTTTCTGGACACGGAGCTCGATGATCTTATCTCTCACCACTTGGTTGCCATTAGGGGTCTGCCAAGTGACTTCGCATGTGTAGTGACTCCGGTCATCCATCTCCAGGGTATTCAGTTGGAGGGACACATCTCCTGGAACCTCATGGTTCACTTGCAGGCGGCCCCGGTACTTTGCTTGTTGGATATGGTCTCCAGAGGAATCATGTAGAAAGATGGTGACTGGGTCCAAGCCACGTTGTACCAGCCACTTTACCAAGACTTGAGTGTAGCCTTGCAGAGGACCATAGGTGCAGGGAATATTTACATCCCCTTTCCAAGGCCCTGTCACACTCTCAGGTGCTTCCAGGATGGGATGGCCTGAAGAGGAGGAAGAAAGCAAACATAGATGGCACACCCATTTGGGAGCTAGGATGGCAGTGGCAGACCTCAAGAGGATTCTGAGAAACACCTCTCAAATTTCTTTCCATCATACTTTTGGATTCCATGTGCCCTTTTTTTCTCTGCCAGCCTTCCTATCAATCAGAACCAGTCCTCAGACCAACTCTTAACACTGTTGGGCTCTCTTTAGTTTCAAGTTCCTTTCAAGGTCCTGTTTCTGCCTTGCTGTGAGATGACCCTGGATAAGTCACTTTCCACCATGAGGACCCATTTTCTTCCTCTATAATGTAGAGAGTTTGAAAGGAATGATCTCTAAGGATTCTTTAAACTCTGAAGTTCTGTATGTCTATAAAAAAGAACTTCTTTCAATATTTTCCAAAAGAAGCATAGGAGCAAATGCTGAATATTTGCACCTGGGCTATTTTATTATGTAATTATATACTTGGAGAAATGTGGGGGCTGCAGGGCTAAGAAAGAATGGGCCATATTCCCTGCTTATTCCCTACTGCTCCCTCAGAAATTCTCAGTATTTGGGTCCCTGACCCTAAGCTCTTCTCTGGAAGGGAGGAAGGACACAGACAGGGAAATTCTGAGGGTGGAAACTTCTATGAAATGTACTCTTGTTTAACAAAATCATTAGTTATTGTTAAGTTTGAAATCTGCACTTTGTAAGCCTGGCCTTTTTTCCCTGATTTCTCATTTCCCTTTTGGTTTCTCTTAGATTTCACCAAAGGTACATTGGAAAATTCCATCCTGAGGAGGAATGGAGAAGAAAATATCTGGAGAGGAAAAAGGTCTGAATAAAATCCTAGAGCTGGCTGTGGTAGGAATGGTAGTAGGACCAAAAGGAGATTGTTCCTTGGTGTGCTGGGGAGGTAAACATGGGGTAGAGGATTTGGGGAGTTTTGAGAGAGCCATCACTTCCAATTAGAAATTTTCATTCAGGGCACCTGGGTGGCTCAGTCAGTTAAGTGTCTGCTTTAGCCTCAGGTCATAAACCTGGGGTCCTGGGATTGAGCACTGTGTTGGGCTCCCTGCTCAGCGAGGAGTGTGCTTCTCCCTCTCACTCTGCCCCTCTCCTTGCTCGTGCTCTCTCTTTCTCTCTCTCTCTCTCTCTGAAATAAAAAAAAAATCTTAAGAAATAAATTTTCATTCATAAGCTCATATTTTGAGGATTTTGTGTTTTATTTAACTCCAACCAGGAGTGAGGGATTGTATGTAAACAATTTCTTTATGTCTGTCCTAGAAGAAGGAGGTTCGTAATATGAGATATTACTGAATAAAAGCCTGTTATGTAACCCAGCATTCCCAGGCTTCAGTCAAACAGATAGTAGGATGGGGGCATGCTTTTTAGCTCCCAGAATTCATTGCCAAGTACCAAGTACCAGGACTTCTATCAGTGGGGAGACTAAAGTCAGGCCTCCTGCCAGTGCCCTTACCAGGGATTCTTAGAACATCACTAGCATATTTTAACCAAGATAAAAGCCTTGAGTAGAAAAGAATAAATAAACATGAGTCCATGTTGTTAAATCCACCACATAGTGTCTGGAGAGTTTCAGATTGGTCAGGAAGCAGAACTCAGACCCACAAATGGGAGTGCAATAGGGGCAGATTTTGGTTTGCCCTAACAATGAACTTTATAATTAATCAGAGCTGTTTATTGATGAACTAAGCAGTCTGAGAGAAGTTCTGAGCTTTGTTTAGGTTTTGGACAGCATTACTCTTTAAGGTCCCTTCCAATCCTAGATGGTTCAATGCTAATAGGCTATAATGGAAATGGAAGCTAAATAATTACATTTTCTAGCTGGTGGTGAACTTTCACCAGATGGTGGTGAGTTTCACTATGCTATTGCTAGTTCAGGCCTCCACATGCATGCAACTGCAGCATATCATCATCATGAACATGCATGTGTCACTTGTGAGCACACACATACCAGCCTTTAGCCCCATGAAAACAATCTGAGCCTTTCAGTTTAATGTGCTCTTTCCCACTGATCTTCTTCCAGCTCTCCCAAATCTCCCACCCCTCCTCTGAAAAGCATTCTCACACTCTTTTGCTGACAACAAAACAGCATTCTGCTGTGAGGACATCTGGAACAGCTGAAAATGCCTTTGTCTATGTGTATGTGTATGTATGTCTTCCCTCTGACCTTGGGGGAACTGCAAGGTTTGGCTTGCATTACCCTCTCTGGGAACTTTCTGGGGATTCTCACATAGCCCACTCTGGTCTGTCAAGACTATGAAGAGCCAGTCTCAATTTCTCAATCTTGAAAGTCACTTGTAAAAGTAGGTCAGGCTTGACTCCTACATTCCAGAATAGGGGCATGGGACAGAGTTAGTAACCACACTTCTAAGAATTACATGTTTTTGCCACTTTTACTACCTCCCTCCTTCCTTCTTCTTTCCTTCCTTCAACCCATCCTTCCATATGGCTTCTATTCTTCCTCCTTCTTTTTCTTGTTTTCTCCTCTTTCTTCTCCTGCTTCATTAGTATCACAAAGAGGCAGTATATGGTAGGCACAGGGTATCACACACACACACACACACACACACACACACACACACACACACACAGATATTGTACATCATGTACTTTGATCTCCAATGTGAAGATAACTTCAATAGAGTTGAATTATACCTTCCAACTATCCTTGTGGTTCTCAGAGAGACTAGAGAAACACTGAATAGAAGCACCTAGTGAGATCAGGAGAATAGTGAAGGAGCACACGAGGTAGTGAGAAGAGTAACACCAATCCAAGTCCAAGGTCTCTCTTAATATGTGACCCATGTCACCGTGTCTCTATGTGACCCTGAGTAAATTGCTAAACCTGTCTGAGCTTCAGGTCATTATCATTAAAATGGAGGTAATAATAAACCTTCCATGGAGGGTTATTTTGAAGATCAAATGAGTTTATAGGTGTGAAAGCACCTAGAATAATGGCTGGCATTCAGTAGATGCTGGATAGAAGATTAGCTTAGATAATAGATGTTAATAAAAGATTTATAATGTTTATAAAATAAAAATGTTTAAGATTTATTTTATTATGATTATTTTAACATGTGTCTTTGACCTAGCAGCTGATTCTGGCTCCTAGAAGCTTTTTAAAAGTGAAGTAACAGTCCTACAGAGCTGTCCAGCTGGCAGGGCCCTTTGAGGCCAGCCAAGCTGATCTCCTTACTGTATAAATTGGCTGGAGACACTGAGATCCAGGGAAAGGGAATATGTCATTGGTCATTCAGTATGTCCTGAGCTTCAGGTTTGTAGTGCTAAACACTCCACATAAAAGGAAGACCTGTTTCCAGGTCTAGAGGACCTCACAGCCTGAGGATGGAACATACATGAGAACACTCACATGTACACACATGATTTAACTTTAACATGTGCAACATGTTATCCTGAGCCCCAGTCTTGCCTCTGTAAGTATCAGCTCAAACCAACAGATTTAGAGAAGGTAGAAAGGGACACTCTAAAACATATTAGAGAATGAATATATTGTATTTGTAAAAACAACAACAACACTATTATTAATAGTATTAATTCTGCCACTAATGCTCTGTGGCCTGGAGAACATTCTTTTCCCTCTCAGGCAACTTAATTTAGTATCCCTTTTAGCTTTGAGGCTCTAGAATTTGATTGCTCACAGAGCCCCAGGATAGAGTAGCATAATTTGAGTCAGCTATGAAAAGCTGAGTTCTTTCTGACCACATAAGGGACACCAAGCTAACATACATCTGGTTTCTCCCTCTAAAGATATGGAACAAGCAGAGATGCAGCAAGAACCCCTTTGTTGAATCTTGGGTCTCATTTAGCTATTACTTAGGCTGAGTTACCTAAAAGTCTATCTCAATTCTCAGGGATACAAAAGAGGATGGAGGAATACCCACAGAAATAATGCTTCTGTGGGATAGTAAGACCTCTTTTCGGATATATAACCAGTGTTAATTTCCCACAAGCAGCCTGGAAAAACTGGGCCATATTCATAGGGAAGTGAGTTACCCCACAGATGGTGAGAAACAAGTCCTGTGAAGATCAGCTGAAGGAGTTAGAGCTTGTTTACCTTGGAGAAGAGATGAATAAAGGGGATATGATGTCTGCCCTCAGAACTCTAAAGGGCTGTCACAGCATGGAGGGAGTAGATATGTTCTATGTGTCTGTAAGAAACAGAGCTGGGGCCTTAGGATGGAAGCAACAAGGAAGGGGATTTAGTTCAACACAAGGAAGAGCATCTTAACATTTGGAACTGCCCCTGGATAGACTAGATAATCTGGGAAAGTCATCAACTCTCAGTCACTGGAAGTATGTGAACAGATATTTTGAGCACTGTTCATAACAGTGAAGAGTGGGTCTAAGTTACTTTTAAGGTCCCATCTAGCTTTTAGACAACATTCCTTCTTTGAAGCTTATATATCTTAACAGGGATCGAGACCTGAAGACAGAGGGGTTAAGGTACAATGGTAGAATTTCAGGTGAAAGAAGATGAAGGAGGAATTTGGGTGGCATTGGGCACCTTCTTAATGTCCCTGAGATGTGACAAGTACTAGAAAATCATGTGGATGTTTTTCAAGAGAGGATCTTTTTCAATTTCTACCCAAACTTACCTCCTGGCTTCTTCAGCAGGCTTCAACTACCCAAAGCTAGGAGAGTCTGCAGCACTGTCGGAGAACATTCACCTATTCAGCAGGAATAGGCTTTCCCCAGTAGCCATGTAATCCCGAGCCCCCACCCTTTTGCCAGTGCTAGCAGTGGTAACCAGGTCCCCATTTTCTGCCTTACCATAGGTGACCACTGTTAGGTGGCCCAGGAGCAGGAGGCCCAGTAAGAGCCCCATCACAGCCAGAACCACTTTTGTCCTTTCTTCTAGCCTCCTGCTGTCAAAGAGGCTTGAACTTCTGATGTCTGCCAGTGTCTGTGCCTGCTCACTTCCCTTCCTTCTCTATATCTTTCACTTGGACTCCCAGCCCCATCTCACATTCTCCTTCCTTCCCTATTTCAGCACAAATCATGTGAGTACCCCCTCCCTTCCCTGACTGGGATTGGAGGTTCAGAGTGAGTGAAGCAATTCCTCCCCCTGCTAGGGTGTTGACTTGACTTTCCATGGAGTCAATAGTGTTCTCTGGTCTTTGATCTCCCAGGCTGTGTTTATTTTGGGTTTCTTCCACAAGACTCAGGTGTTCGGGGGGTGACCTTTGGGATGAGTTTTCTCCCTCCAGTATGGGGATATTTTCCTTTCTGGTGGGCCCAGGGAGGAGAGATCAACATTGCTGACCTGTGCAATATTCAGCAGTCATACTGTTAAACCTATGCAAATAAACAGGGTGTTGGGAGTGGGTACCTACGGGCCTCAGAGTATAAGAGATTAAGTGTATGAAAGAGCTTTCTACAAATTAAAACTTAAATAATTGGCAAGCCCACGGATAAAGTTGTTATGGGGATATATACTCTCATATCTCATATTCAAGAAGCTCTTTGAATCACTTTCTCCAATAGTTCCACCTCTTTGGTGTTAAGTGTTCCCATTAGTGCTCATTTAGGTTCTATTATTTATTTCTTAAAGGGAAAGTTAAGTTTAACATCTAGTGTACTTGCCCATTGAACCTGGTAGTGGCATGCTCTATTAGGTTAACTTTTAAATGACTTTTCATTGGTACTTATCTGTAATCAGCAAGAGGGAGGCATTAGGCTTACTAAGAAGCTTAATTGCTTCTCTTCACAGTCCCCAGAGCAACCATAAGCTCACCAGCTTTACACCTAGGTTTGACCCTGCTCACAGTCTACTAAACGTTGAAAATATAAACACCTCCAAAAGGAGACATACATCCAACAAATTTATAGCAAAATATAAGTAAAGTCTAAGCTTGGCTTCTTTTCTTTTTAATTGGAGGGATAAGAGAGGCCTTGGTCAGGGGAGGGGTGAGCTTTGCAGAAAGGGGTAGTGAGACCCCAAGGACAGACAGTATCTCCTCCACATGCTTGCCAAGGGGTAGTTATATACAGATGATTTGAGACTGGGAAAAGGCTAAGAGGAGACTCCAGCATTTCAGGCCCTGACATTGTTACATGGAATTCTGTCAAGCACCTCTGTCTCCCAGATTCAATTCCTCTTGTCTGGCTGTCCCTTGATTTTTGTTTATTTCATTCAGTCCATCTCATTTGAACTTCCAGTCATTGTTTTCCAGTGGGTTCCTCACACAGAGAACCCTCAGCTTTGGAGAGCACCCCTTTTGTATTTCACACCCTAACATGCACATACACACACACACACTCACACACCTCCTCTTTACAGTCTTTCCTAATGAAGAACTGAAACCCCATGCCTCATTGGACTAGTGTCAATTTCTGTCTTGTCTGGTGACTGTAGTTTTGAACTGCCTCTGGCTTCTTGTTAGGACCTTCTAGATGTGAAGATAAATGTCCAAAAAATATGCATAACATTTCTCTGGGGAAAAATTCCAATCCTACAGCAGGATCAGTAGCCCTGAGTAGAACATTGAAGAGGAAGTCAGGAAACAGAGAAGGGCCTGGCTCTGCATCTACTTGATTCTGAGAATTTGAGCAAGTTAAATCTCAACTTCAGCTCCCTCAATTGCAACATGAACACTGTTAGATTTGATTTTTACATCATTTCAGATTTTTAAAATCAAACTACACTATACATACAATAACAACTATAAAAATAATAGTCACTATCTCTTGATCTTTTAGTCTTCCATGCACTGTACTAAGCACTTTTCATGGATTAATTCATTTGGCAGTTATAATCTTTCATGGTGAGTATTGTACTCTTTCTTTTTTTTTTGCAGTTTTTATTTTAATTCCAATTAGTTAACATATAGTGTTATATTAGTTTCAGGTACGTAATAGGGTAATTCAACACTTCCATGCAAACATGGTGCTCATCACAACAAGTACATTCTTTAATCTTCATCACCTTTTTAACCCTGCCCCACCCAACTCCCCTCTAGTAATCATCAGTTTGTTCTCTTATAATCAAGAGTCTGCTTTTGACTTCTCTCTCTCTGTCACTGTCTCTCTTTCCCTTTGCTCATTTGTTTTCTTCTTAAATTCCACATACAAGTGAAATCATACTATATTTGCCTTTCTCTGACTGATTTCATTTAGCATTTTACTCTCTAGCTCCATCCATTTTGCTGCAAATGTCAAGATTTCATTCTCTTTTATGGCTGAATATGGTTAGATATATATTTTTATATATTTAATCCTCTTAATCCCATTAATCATGCTGTATCTTGGCTATTGTAAATAATGCTGCTATAAACATAAGGGTACACGTATCCTTTCAAGCTAGTGTTTTAATATTCTTTGGGTAAATACCCAATAGTGCAATTTCTGGATCATGGGGTAGCTCTATTGTTAACATTTTTATATTATTACTTTTTTAAGTTTTTATTTTAATTCCAGTTAGCTAAAAAAACAATGTTATATTTGTTTCGGGTATACAATATAGTAATTCAACAGTTCCATACATCACCCTGTGCTCACTGTGACAAGTGGACTCCTTAATTTCCATCACTTACTTAACCCATCCTCTCACCCACCATCCCTCTGGTAACCATCAGTTTGTTCTCTATATTTAAGAGTCTGTTGCTTGGTTTGCCAATCTTTCTTTCCTTCCCTTATGTTCATCTATTTTGTTTCTTAAATACCACATATGAGTGAAATCATATGGTATTTGTCTTTCTCTCACCGACTTATTTCACTGAGCATAATACTCTCTTTTTTAATAATAATTTTTTATTATGTTATGTTAGTCACCAAACAGAATATCCTTAGTTTTTGATGTAGTGTTCCATGATTCATTATTTGCATATAACACCCAGTGCACCTGCAATACGTGCCCTCCTTAATACCCATCACCAGCCTATCCCAGTCCCCCACACCCCTCCCCTCTGAAGCTCTCAGTTTGTTTCCCAGAGTCCACAGTCTCTCATGCTTCATTCCCCCTTCTGTTTATCCCCCCTTCATTCTTCCCTCCTTCTCCTACCGATCTTCCTGCTATTTCTTATGTTCCATAAATGAGTGAAACCATATAATCGTCTTTCTCTGCTTGACCAATTTCACTTAGCATAATCTCCTCCAGTCCCATCCATGTTGCTGCAAAGGTTGGGTAATCGTTCTTTCTGATGGCTGAGTAATATTCCATTGTATATATGGACCACATCTTCTTAATCCAGTCATCTGTTGAAGGGCATCTCGTCTCCTTCCACAATTTAGCTATTGTGGACAATGATGCTATGAACATTGGGGTGCATATGGCCCTTCTCTTCACTACGTCTGTATCTTTGGGGGAAATACCCAGTAGTGCAATTGCTGCATCATAGGGTAGCACTATTTTTAATTTTTAAGGGACCTCTACACTGTTTTCCAAAGTGGAATACTCTCTAGCTCCATCTACATAACTGTAACTAGCAAGATTTCATTATATTTTAATGGGTGAATAATATTCCACTGTATATAAATGCCACATCTTCTTTACCTAATTCATCAGTTGATGAACACTTAGGCTGTTTCCATATCTTGGTTATTTTTTTTATTATGTTATGTTAGTCACCATACAGTACTTCATTGGTTTTTAATTCAGTGTTCCATGATTCATTGTTTGCACATAACACCCAGTACTCCTTGCAAGTGCCCTCCTTAATACCCTTCACCAGGCTAATCCAACCCCCACCACTCCCCACCCCTCTGAAACCCTCAGTTTGTTTCCCAGAGTCAAGAGTCTCTCATGGTTTGTCTCCCCATCTGATTTCAGTTTAGCTATTGTGGACATTGCTGCTATGAACACTGGGGTGCAGGTGCCCCTTCTTTTCACTACATCTGTATCTTTGGGGTAAATACCCAGTAGTGCAATTGCTGAGTCATAGGGTAGCTTTATTTTTAACTTTTTGAGGAACTGCCATACTGTTTTCCAAAGTGGCTGTACCAACACTTGCATTCCCACAGACAATGTAAGAGGATTCCCCTTTCTCCACATCCTCTCCAACATTTGTTATTTCCTGCCTTGTTAATTTTTGCCATTCTAACTGGTGTAAAATGGTTATTGTAAATGATACTCTAGAAAAATAGAGGTGCGGGTATCCCTTTGAATTAGTGTTTTGGCATTCTTTGGCTAAATACCTAGTAGTGTAATTGTTGGATCATAAGATACTCCTATTTTTAACTTTTTTAGGAACCTCCATACTGTTTTCCAGAGTGGCTGCACCAGTTTGTACTCCCACCAACAGTGCAAGAGGATTCTACTTCCTCCACATCCTCACCAAAACCTGTTGTTTCTTCTGTTATTGATTTTAGCCATTCTCAAGGGTGTGAGGTGGTATCTCATTGTAGTTTTGATTTGAATTTCCCTGATGATGAGTGCTGTTGAGCATCTTTTCATGTGTCTGTTAGTCATCTGTATGTCTTCTTTGGAAAAATGTCTAGTCAGGTCTTTTGTACATTTTTTAATTGGATTATTTTTGGGGATATTTAGTGTGTGTGTGGTTTTTTTTTTTTGGAAGGTCTTGAGTTTTATAATTTCTTTATACATTTTGGATACTAACACTTTATCAGTTGTCATTTGCAAACATCTTCTACCATTAGTAGGTTGCCTTTTACTTTTGTTGCTTGTTTCCTTTGCTGCACAGAAGGTTTTTATTTTGATGAAGTCCCAATAATTTATTTTTGCTTTTTTTCCCCCTAGCCTTAGAACATATCTAGAAAGAAGTTGCTAAAGCCAATGTCAAAGACGTTAGTGCCTGTGTTCTCCCCTAGGATATTGATGGTTTCCTGTCTCACATTTAGGTATTTAATCCATTTTGAATTCATTTTTGTGTGTGGTATAAGAAAGTGGTCAAGTTTCATTCTTTTGCATGTGGCTGTCCAGTTTTCCCAACACCATTTGTTGAAGAGACCTTTTTTGCATTGGATATTATTTTCTGCTTCACTGAGGATTAACTGACCATATGGTTTTGGGTTCATTCCTGGGTTTTCTATTCTGTTCCATTGATGTATGTCTATTTTTTGTGCAAGTACCATAGTGTTTTGTTCACTACAGCTTTGTAATATAACTTGAAGTCAGAATTGGAATGTGTCCAATTTTCCTTTTCTTTTTCAGGATTGCTTAGTCTATTTGGGGTCTTTTGTCACTCCATACAAATTTTAGAATTGTTTGTTCTAGCTCTGTGGATAATGCTGTTAGTGTTTTGATAAGGATTACATTAAATGTGTAGATTGCTTTAGGTAGTATAGACATTTTAACAATTTTTTTCCAATCCATGAGCATGAAATATATATTTCTTTGTTTGATCCTTAATTTCTTTCATTAGTATTTTATAGTTTTCACAATACAGGTCTTTTATGTTTGGGGTTAGGTTTATTCCTAGGTATCTTGTTTTTGGTGCAGTTGTAAATGGGATTGATTTCTTAATTTCTCTTTCTGCAGCTTCATTATTGATGTACAGAATGCAACAAATTTGTCTATGTTTATTCTGTACCCTTCAACTTTACCAAATTCATGTATCACTTCTAGCAGTTTTTTGGTAGAGTCTTTGGGTTTTCTATATAGAGTATCAAGTCATTTGCAAATAGTGGAAGTTTTACTTCTTTACTGATTTGGATGTCTTTTACTTATTTTTTTTTTGTCTGATTACTATGGCTAGGACTTCCAGTACTATGTTAAATAACAGTGGTAAAAGTTAACATCCCTGTCTCATTCCTGACCAGAGAGAAAACGTTCTCAGTTTTTCCCCATTGAGAATGATATTAACTGCATGTTTTTCATATATGACTTTTATTATGTTGAGGTATGTCCCTTGTAAACAAACTTTGTTGAGAGTTCTTATCACTAATGGATGTTGTACTTTTTCAAATGTTTTTCAGCATCTATTGAAACGATTATATGTTTTGTATTCTTTCTCTTATCGTTATGTATCATGTAGATTGATTTCCACATATTGAACCACCCTTGCAACCAGAGAATCAATCCCACTTGATTGTAGTGAATATTTTTTTAACGTATCTTTGGATTTGGCTGGCTAGTATTTTATTTAGAATTTTTGCATCTGTGTTGATCAAGGATACTGGCCCAATGTTATCTCTTCTAATGGAGTCTTTATCTGCTTTTGGCATCAGGGTAATGCTGATCTCTTTGAATGAAGTTGGAAGTTTCCTTCCTTTTCTATTTTTTGGAATAGTTTGAGGAGAATAGGTATTAACTCTTCTTTAAAAGTTTGGAGAATTTGCCTATGAAGCCATGTGTCCTGGACTTTATTTTAAATTTTTTATTATGTTACATTATTCACCATACAGCACACCATTAGTTTTTGATGTTCCATGATTACTTCCATGATTCATTGTTTGCGTATAACACCCAGTGCTCCATGCAATAGGTGCCCTCCTTAATACCTATCACCAGCCTAGCTCAATCCCCCACCCCCGTCCCCTCTGAAACCCTCAGTCTGTTTCCTGGAGTCCATAGTCTCTCATGGTTCATTCCCCCTTCTGTTTACCCCCCCTCCATTCTTCCCTTCCTCCTCCTACTGATCTCCCTGCTATTCCTTATGTTCCACAAATGAGTGAAACCATATGATAATTGTCTTTCTCTGCTTGGCTTATTTCACTTAGCATAATCTCCTCCAGTCCCATCCATGTTGCTGCAAATGTTCGGTAATCATTCCTTCTGATGGCTAAGTAATATTCCATTGTATATATGGACCACATCTCTTTATCCATTCGTCTGTTGAAGGGCATCTCAGCTCCTTCCACAATTTAGCTATTGTGGACAATGCTGCTATGAACATTGGGGTGCATATGTCCCTTCTCTTCACTATGTCTGTATCTTTGGGGTAAATACCCAGTAGTGCAATTGCTGGATCATAGGGTAGCTCTATTTTTAACTTTTTGAGAAGCCTCCACACTGTTTTCCAAAGTGGCTGTACCAACTTGCATTCCCACCAACAGTGTAAGAGGGTTCCCCTTTCTCCACATCCTCTCCACCATTTGTTCTTTCTCACCTTGTCAATTTTTACCATTCTAACTGGTGTAACGTGGTATCTCAGTGTGGTTTTGATTTGAATTCCCCTGATGGCTAATGATGTTGAACATTTTTTAATGTGTCCATTAGCCATTTGGGGAGGGGGGGTGAGGGAATGGGATAGGCTGGTGATGGGTAGTAAGAAGGGCACGTATTGCATGGTGCACTGGGTGTTATGCGCAACTAATGAATCATGGAACTTTGCATCAAAAAACAGGGATGTACTGTATGGTGACTATCATAATATAAAAAATATTAGTATAAAAAATAAATAAATTCAATTAAAAATAAATAAATAAATAAATAAATAAATAAATAAATAAAATCCTGCAATGTGATGACCCCAGCTTTGTTTTTCCTTTTCAACAATTCCTTGGCGATTCAGGGCATTTTCTGGTTCCACACACATTTAAGGGCTGTTTGTTCCAGTTCTTTGAAAAATGTCATTGGTATTTTGATAGGGATAGCATTGAAAGTGTAGATTGCTCTGCGTTGCATGGACATTTTAACTATGTTAATTCTTCCGATCCATGAGCATGGAATATTTTCCATCTTTTTGTGTCTTCTTCAGTGTCTTTCAAGAGTGATTTATAGTTTCTAGAATATAGGTCCTTTACATCTCTGGTTAAGTTAATTCTAAGGTAACGTATGGTTTCTGATGCTATTGTAAATGGGATGGATTCCCTAATTTCTCTTTCTTCAGTCTCATTGTTCATGTATAGAAATGAAACTGATTTCTGAGCATTGATTTTGTATCCCGCCACATTACTGAATTGCTCTATAACTTCTAGTAGTTTGGGGGTGGATTCTTTCGGGTTTTCCATATAGAGTATCATGTCATCTGTGAAGAGAGACAGTTTGACTTCTTTGCTGATTTGGATACCTTTTATCCCTTTTTGTTGTCTGATTGCTGTTGCAAGGACTTCTAGTATTATGTTGAATAATAATGGCGAGAGTGGGCATCCTTGTTGTGTTCCTGATCTTAAGGGAAAGGCTTCCAGCTTTTCCCCATTGAGAATGATATTTGCTGTAGGCTTTTCATAGATGGTTTTTATGAAATTGAGGAATGTACCCTTTATCCCTACACTCTGAAGTGTTATTTCTTCCTGTTTCATATTTGGTAGTTTTCATGTTTCTAGAAATTTATTCTTTTCTTTTAGGTTGTCCAATTTGTTGGCATATAATTTTTCATAAATTTCTCTTGTAACTGTTTGTATTTCCATGGTTTTGGTTGTTATTTCTCCTGTCTCATTTGTGATTTCATTTATTTGGGTCCCTTACGTTTTCTTTTTGATAGGTCTGGCTAGAGGTTTATCAATTTTATTATTTTTTTCAAAGAACAAGCTCCTGGTTCATCAGTCTGTTCTATTTTTCTTTGTTTTGTTTTTTTTTGTTTTTGTTTGTTTGTTTGTTTTAGTTTCTATTTCCTCTAGTTCTGCTCTAATTTTTATTATATTCGTCTTTCTCCTGACTTTAGGCTTCATTTGTTGTTCTTTTTCTGGCTCCTTTAGGTGCAAGGTTAGGTTGTTTATTTGAAATTTTTCTTGCTTCTTGAGTTAGGCCTGTATTGCTATATACTTTCATGTTAGGTCCAGTTTTGCTGCATCTAAGGGTTTTGAAACATTGTCTTTTCATTTTCATTTGTTTCCAAATATTTTCTTATTTATTTCTTGGTTTCCTAGTTTACCCATTCTTTGTTTAGTAGCATGTTGTTTAGCCTCCATGTATTTGTTGTCTTCCAGTTTTTTTCTTGTGGTTGACTTCTAGTTTCATAGTGTTGTGGTCAGAAAAAGTGCATGGTTTGACTTCAGTCTTTCCGTATTTGTTGAGTCCTGATCTCTGACCTAATATGTGATCTATCCTAGAGAATGTCCCATGTACACTTGAAAATAATGTGTATTCTGCTCCTTTAGAATGGAATGTTCTGGATATATCTGGCAAGTCCATTTGATCCAGGGGATCACTCAAAGCCACTGTTTCCTTGTTGAGTTTTTCTTTAGATGATCTGTCCATTGATGTAAGTGGGGTGTTAAAGTCCCCTGTTCTTTTTTAAAAAGATTTTATTTATTTATTTGACAGAGAGAGACAGCGAGAGAGGGAACACAAGCAGGGGGAGTGGGAGAGGGAGAAGCAGGTTTCCCACCAAGCAGGGAGCCCAATGAGGGGCTTGATCCCAGGATGGTGGGATCATGACCTGAGCTGAAGGCAGATGTTTAATGAATGAGCCGCCCAGGTTCCCCAAAGTCCCCTGTTCTTATTGTATTATTATTAGTGAGTTCCTTTATGTTTGGTATTAATTGTTTTATATATTTGGGTGCTCTCATGTTTGATGTATAAATATTTACACTTGTTAGATCTTCTTTTTGGATTGTCCCATTAATGATCTTATGCTGTCCTTCTTTGTCTCTTGTTATAGTTTATGTTTTTATTTTATTACTTTTTTCAGTCAATGACATTTTATTGTGGCATAGGAATGAATTCATGACACAGGCTTTATAAACAGTCTTTATTTTAAAGTCTAGTTTGTCCAATATAATTATCGTGACTTTGGCTTTCTTTTGACATCCATTTGCATGATAAGTGTTTCTCCATCCCCTCACTTACAATCTGCAGGTGTCTTTAGGTCTAAAATGAGTCTCTTATAGGCAGCATATAGATGGGTCTTGTTTTTAAATCCATTCTGACACCCTATGTTTCGATCGGAGTATTTAACTGGATTATATTCAAAATAATTATTGGTAGATCTGTACTTATTGCCATTTTAACACTTGTTTGTCATCCTTTTGTGTGTGTGTTACTTTTGGTCTCTTCTTTGCACCAAAGAATCCCTTTTAATGTTTCTTAGAAGTCTGGTTTAGTGGTCATGAAGTCCTTTAGTTTTTCTTTGTCTGGGAAACTCTTTATTTCTCCTTCTATTCTGAATGATAGCCTTCCTGGATTCTTGGCTCCAGATTTTTCCCATTCAGCACTTTGAATACATTATGCCATTCTCTTCTGGTTTGCCAAGTTTCTGTTGAGAGATCTGCAGCTAGCCTTATGGGTCTTCTCTTGCAAGTTAGGGACTTATTTTGTCTTGCTGCTTTTAAGATTTTTTCCTTATCATTATATTTAACAAACGTAATTACAATATGTCTTGGTGTTGGCTTTTTTTAATTGATTTTTTTATTGACACCTAGCATCTTTTGATTGGAGCGCTTAGTCCATTTAAATTTAAAGTAATTATTGATAGATATGTATTTATTGCCATTTTATTACTTGTTTTGTCATTGTTTCTGGAGATTTTTTCTGGTCCTTTCTTTTCTTTCTCTCTTTCATGTTTTGCTGATTTTCTTTAGTGATGTATTTTTCTTTCTCTTTATTCTTTGCATATTTATTAGTTGTTTTTGATATATGATTACCATTTTGTTTGTATACAACCTCTTCTGCAAAGAGAAGTCTATATTAAATTGATGGTTGTTAAAGTTTGAACCATTGCTTTTCCCTTTCCTCCCTGCATTTTAGGTATATGTTTATATATATATACATATATATATATGTATATATATATATATACACATATATATATATGTATATATATATACATATATATACATGTATATATATACATATATATATATATATATATATATATATATATATATATATATTTGTGTGTGTGTGAATTCCTTGCCTGACTTTTTATAGACAAATTCATTTTTACTGCTTTTGTGTTTCTTACCTTTCTCCTGTTACTTTTGGTCTCTCCTCTATACTCAAAAAGTTTCTTTTAATATTTCTTGCAAAGTTGGTTTAGTGGTCATGAACTCCTTTAGTTTTTGTTTTGTTTTGTTTTGTTTTGTTTTGTTTTGTTTTGTTTGTCTGGGAACTCTTTATCTTTCCTATTCTGAATGATATCCATGCTGGATAGAGTATTGTTGGCTGCAAATTTTTCCCATTCAGCACTTTGAATATATCATGCCACTCCCTTCTGGCTTGCAAAGTTCTACTAAAAAGTGCCCTGCTGGCCTTATGGGTTTTCCCTTGTAAGTTACTGTCTTCTTTTTTGTTGCTGCTTTTCAATATTTTTCCTTTATCACTGTATTTTGCCCATTTAATTACAGTATGTCTTGGTGTGGATCTGCTTTTGTTGATTTTGATGGAGGTTCTCTGTACCTCCTTGATCTGGATATCTGTTTCCTTCCCCACATAAGGAAGTTATCATCTACTTTTTCTTCAAATAAATTTTCTGCCCCCCATTTCTTCTTCTGGAACTTCTATAATATGAATGCTAGTATGTTTGATGGTGTCACTGAATTCCCTAAGTATATTCTCATTTTGAGCAATTCCTTTTTCTCTCTCTCTCTTTTTTTTCAGCTTGTAATTCAGACTAATTTCCATTACTCTGTCTTCTAGGTCACTAATTCATTCCTCTTCCATACTGCTACTCATTTGATTACTTGTTTTGTTCATTTAATGTATTTAGACCTTTATCTCTGATATGTTAGCCTTATCTCTGTGTTAAAAGTCTCATTCATGTCTTCCACTTTTTTCTCAATCCAGTGAGTATCTTTATGATTATTGCTCTAAATTTGCCATGAGGCAAATTTGTATCTGTTTTTCTTAGATCTCTGGCCATGGCCTTGTCCTGCTCTTTAATTTGGAATAAATTTTTCTGTCTCCTCATTTTGCCTGCTTCTCTGTTTCTCTGTGTTAAGAAAGTCAGCTATGCCTTCTTCTCTTGAAAGTAGTGATTTTATGAAGAAGAGGTACTGGAGTGCCCTTCTGTGTCATGTCCTTTCTTCACCAGAACTGGGCTCTTCAGTAGAGTATTCTGTTTTGCCTACTCCCTGCTACTGTGTCTGAGTCACTTTCTATTTCAGTGCAGCTGTGGACTCTTCTTCTGTTACTCTTTACTCTCTTACATTGCTTTCTTTTTTCTTTATACAATTCACCACTACTTAGCATATTGTATGTTTCCTGGTTTACTTTTTTATTGTTTGTTTCCCATTCTAGAATATAAATACTATGAAAGGAAGAAGTTTTGTATCACATGTTCACTGCCATATCCCCAGTGCCTGGAACAGTGCTTGACATATAATAGACAGTCATAGACACTATTTTTAATGAATGAGTTGAATAAATTACCATTTTACAAATGAGACTGAGGCTCAGAATCATGAAATCACATATCTGTTTAGAAGCTGCCTAGATAGGGGCATCTGGGTGGCTCAGTCATTAAGTGTCAGCTTTCGGCTCAGGGCGTGATCCTGGCATTCTGGGATTGAGCCCCACATCAGGTTCCTATGCTGGGAGCCTGCCTCTTCCTCTCCCACTCCCCCTGCTTGTGTTCCCTCTCTTGCTGGCTGTCTCTCTCTGTCAAATAAATAAATAAAATCTTTAAAAAAAAGAAGCTGCCTAGATAAGATCCCAACTCATTTCTTTGTGCTCCAAAAATGATACTGTTAAGCGTCAATCTATTCTGTTCCTTTCCTGCCTTTAGTGACCACTTATGAAGTATTTACAGACCTTCTCTGGATATTGTAAGAGAGAGAGAATAAATTTTAGACATGAACCCTGGTTTAGTGAGATTTTAATAGAGATAGAGTCAAGATACACATGTATGGGCACACCAATGGACACACACACACACACACACACACGTACATGGTGATACATGGTGGGTTATTAATTGAGCTTTAAATCTTGTGGCTTAGATGGCACCTAGTAAACAGTGTGTAAAGACTTTCTGGAGGTAGTAATATGAAAACCATTTTCAGAACTTCTGTTCTGAGCTGAGCATATTATTTGTGGACTGTAACTTAGGCTGTACCTTGCAAGAAAGACATTATGAATGCCTTTTTTAGTTGATGTAACTAAAGGTCTAGAGACACCCAGGGAACTTCACACAGTAACACAGCTGTTAATTGTCAGAAAGGAGATTTTCAATTCATGTTAGTTTATTTCCAAAGTCTGTGCCTTACTCTTCGATTCCCTAGAGCTATCCTTGAACTGAGCCAAGAATGATATCGTGGTTGAAAAGAAGCAGAGAGGGGAGATGCATAGTTACCTTAATCTAGGGAGTTCGCTTTTTCCTTATCTTCAAACCCAGTGCTTCCCGAGTTGATGGTATGTGTGTATGGTAGGAACTCACAGACTGTGGGTGAGCAGCAGGTAAAATGGCCCATATCCTTTGAGGCCTGGTATTCAGAGGTCATTGTGACTCTGTGACTATTTGTACCTCCTTAACTTACCTTCTTGGAAAAAGTTTGGAAAGACAGACAACATTAATTGAATCCCTTCCTGTATGCATGTGCATGTATAAACAAAGAAGCACAGAAACACACATGCACACACACACACACATATGAAATGCCATAGACATAAAATATTAGTACATTTATACACAATACACAAAATGTACATGCAGAGATACATAGCACACAAACACACAAAATAGTCACAAAGACACACAAATATACATAGCCATGCACAGACACCCAAAAAGCATTGAAACACAGATCTATGCACCCAAGCAGAACAAAATCAGACAGCACATGCATATAAGCATATAAACACTAACGTAAACACACAGATACACACATATAAACATTAACCCAAAGGTACATAAAAAAGATAGGCAGAGTTGTTTAAAAGCAAACTAACAATAACAGATCTCACATACTAAGGAACAGGAGAATAACAGAATCTCATTTGCATAATGGGAGTACAGAGGTGATAACAAACCCCATGGACTTCAATGATCTTTGGGAAGAACCTGGAATGTGGGCTGGGACCTGAAATTTAGTCAGCATTAATGAGGCAAAGAGAAAGGGGAAGGAATTCCAGGTAAGAAGTAAGGAGAGAGAGAACGAAAGTCCAGTGGCAGCAAGGGTAAGAAGAATTCTGGTAAAGAGGGATAAAATTAGATTTTAGCTTGCTGTATATAAAAAAAAGTAAGGACAAGAAAAGCTTGGCCACATTGTGGTGGATCTTGAAAATCCAGCCAAGATGCCTCAACTTGACCTTATAGGCTTCTATGGCAGCTCTAGAAGGTTTTAGAGTGCAGCTGGCACTTGCTGCTGCTGCTGCTGCTGCTGCTGCTGCTGCAAGAGGTGTTTCAGGGCCAAATCTGTTGGCAGAATATCAATGGAATAAGGTGGGAAAATTGAAGGCAAGGTAATGGGAGACTATTAGACTATTGTCAGCCTAATAGTGGAAAGAGCATTGGAATGGGCATTGGGAGGCCTGGATTCATCTCCTTCTTGGCCTCAGTATTCCCATCTGTATCCTAACAATGTCATATTCACCCATGGATTTTTAAGCTACATTATGGGGACCTCTAGGGGTCCTGTAAGAGTGTCACTGTAGGGGGAATTGGGAGGTTTAGGTGACTATTTTAACCAATGGGTACTGGAACCAACTTGAATCCAAAGAGCTAATTATGACCATTTCATCCTGAATCCATGTTTAGTGACATCATGTTGGTAATTCAAAATCCACTATGGTGGAAAAGTTTACATGACAAAAATCAGTGAATGCCATCAGCCAGGGCTGCTGCTGCTGCTTTTTTCTTCTTCTTCTTCTTCTTCTTCTTCTTCTTCTTCTTCTTCTTCTTCTTCTTTTCTCCTTCTTCTTTTTCTTCTTTCCTTCAGAGAGCTTGATTTCAATTACCTAAACCCACATTTACCAGAACAACTCTCATTTTATCTGCTAGATCTATTGGGGTTCTAACATGTCATTTGTCTGAAAGGGGTCTATAACTTGAATAGTTTGAAAATCACAGACCTAGTTTGTCATTAAAGGCCTTGCTAGGTCAGGCTTCAGAAGGTCTGGTACAAGAACCCATGCATGAGACTAGGCACATAGTAGATACTGAACAAATGTTTATTATGTACCTTCAATGCTTCTGATTCTGTACCAGGTACTGGGAATATAACAGTGAACCAAACAGAAATAAAGCTTAGTGTCTAGTGGAAAGAAATCCATATTAAACAAATAACCAAAATATGGAAATTAAAAGTAAAATATACACTATGGATTAGCCATGAAGGTTCAGCAACATAAACCCTGAATCTTACTTTCACCACTAAAATTATCTATGAAGGAAGGGAAAGGAAAGAAGGATGGGAAAACACGAAATATGCATGAGTGTGTATGTACAGGATTGACATGAGTGGAAGTAAGGGAGTGAATGAGAGCTCGATTCTCATTGTATATAAAAGATGAAAGGAGGAATAACAATATAAAGATGTTATTTAGAATTATAAAGTCAAAACCCCCAAAAGATCAGTTAAAAGAGTTGAAAATAATTGTCTCTGAAAAAGGGGAAATGTCTTAGAAAGCATTGAGTAACTATTTGTTTTTTTTAATAATATTTTTTATTGTATTATGTTAGTCACCATACAGTACATCCCCAGTTTTTGATGTAAAGTTCCATGACTCATTACTTGTATATAACACCCAGTGCACCATGCAATACGTGCCCTCCCTAATACCCATCATCAGCCTATCCCATTCCCCCACCCCTCCCCTCTGAAGCCCTCAGTTTGTTTCCCAGAGTCCACAGTCTCTCGTGGTTCATTCCCCCTTCTGTTTACCACCCCCCTTTCTTTATCCCTTTCTTCTCCTACCGATCTTCCTACTTCTTATGTTCCATAAATGATTGTTTTGATTATACGCATGTTTAACTAGAAAATATAAGTATTGAATATAATGTGACAAGTGGTGATGAGTACCACGAGGTTAAAATAAAGAAGCGCCATGAGACAGAGAGTGTAGTAGGCAGAATACTGGGCCCTCCAAAATGTCCACTAATTGCCAGAATCTGTGCATATGTTAAATTACGTGGCAAGGGAGAATTACATTTACAGATGGAGTAAAGGTTGTTAATCAACAGCTCAATCAACACTGAGATTATTTTGGATTATCCAGGTGGTGTCAATGCAATCACTAAGGTCTTTAAAAGTGGAAGAGGGAGGCAGAAGAGTCAGAATTAGATGAAAATGTTACTGTGGATAAAAAGCACAGGGAGGTAAAACATTGCTGGTTTTGAAGATAAAAGAAGGAAGTCATTAGCTAAAGAATGTGGGTGGCCTCTAAAAGCTGAACAGGTCAAAGCTGAAATAAGTTATCCCCTAGAGTCTCCAGAGAGGAATGTGGACCTGTTGACATCCTAATTTTAGTTCAGTAATATCCATGGCAGAATTTTGGCCTCTAGAACTGTGAAATAGTAAATCTGCATTGTTTTAAGTCATTGAGTTTGTGGTAACTTGATTTGATAAAGTGAAGGGATCAAGCTTGGAAGATATCTGGAGAAAAATTATTCCAGGAATGGAGGACTGTAAATGGAAAGATCCTGAGGAGGAAGCTTGCCTGGCATGTTTAAGTAATTGTGGTTAGAGCAAACTGAGTGAAGGGGAAAACTGGTAGAGGATATGTGGGGACGGGGATGGTTGAGGGAGAGTAGATCCTGCAGGGTCTTGTAGGTCATTTAAAGGATGTTAGCTTTTGTTCTAAGATAGGAACTGATTGGAGGGATCTGAACATGCTTGAAATGACATGATCTGATTTGTGTTCTAAATGGATTTCCCTGGCTTCTCCAGTTAGACTCTAGTCTGGATGATTATGCAACAACTGAGCAAATGTAGGATGGTGGCAGTGAAATCAGAGTAGAAGGAGTGGATGCCAGAGACTAGGTAAAGAAGAGTGGCTAGAATTTGTCTGTGTCAGAGGGAATCATAGTTAAATTGAAAGCACAGATAATCTCATGGGGTAGATCCAGATGTCCTGGGCAACAATAGGGCCACAAATAGAACTCTGCTATTTTTAGCAGAAGATAGTTTGAGACTAGTCATGTGGAAATAGAGTGATGCATTGAGATGTCCTCCTAGGGAGAATATGGCAGGATGAGAGGTCATAGCTAGAGGGAGATCTTTGATAAATCATTTACAGACAGATGATGGTGAAAACATGGGAAGTGAAGCCTCTACCTTTGAGGAGAGGAGAGGACAGGAGAAGAGAGGAGAATAGAGGAGAGATGGGAGCAGAGACCCAAGGATGGTGAACCAAGAGTTCCTATAGTACATCCAACTCCCTCCTTTGCCACCATTTCCAGACCCATACTTAGAATCACAGAGTCAGAGCCTAGAGAATCTTGTGAGTCACCATGGGTCCTATGTTGCCTCAACTGTACAAAGGTGGGGAAAACTGAAGACTAGAAAGAGAATGGAATTTTTTTCAAGGCTACACAGTGAAATCAGTGTCAGAGACAGGATTAGAACTCAGACTGCTTTAAACTGCATCATACTGCCATGCATGCTGCTACATGCCCTAAATCTGAAGGTTTTGCTAAATCACCCTCAGAAATGTATTTGGGAGAAGCCCCGTTTAGACTTGTCAGAGTAGAACTACTTTGTTCTTATTGGACTCTGGTTTCTCTCTCTCAAATATAAAGCCAGTGGGGTGTGGAGTTAAGACGGCAAGTAGTAGGGGACCCTGAGCTTGCCTCATCCTTTAAAGCTACTAGAATTGATAAATCTCCTGGAATAACCAAGAGTGCACTTGAAAATCAAGTCTGGATCCATTGGTTAAATGCATGTACACATAATGGGGGAAAAATGAAACAAGCACAATAAAACCCAAAATTTATTGAGCTCTGGTTTTTAAGGTGACAGAAAAAAAAGGAAGTGAAACAATTGTGGTGACTGTGAGTGGGTGGATGTGATATAAACACACTGTCCAAATTTCATGAGTTTCTTACTCCCACCCACTCTACCCACTGACTTGGAGAGTTAAGCAATAGACACTCATATCCCAATGCTGAGGAAGATCAGTAACAGGCTGTGCCTGCCAGTCTTTCTCCTAGACCCCTTCTGAGTAGACTTTCAGTTTAATTCCAATTTATTTCTCCAAAAGGTTTGATTACTGACTTGTTGTCAGGTTTGTATTAGTTATCTTATAAGGATTGTTTCCTTTATTTAACCCTTACAACAATGCTATGATGAAGGTACTAATTTTATTCACATTTTACAGATGACAAGGTAAGGCTTTGGGAATGTAGATAACTTTTGTGAGGTTCCATTGTAAATTTGAAGCAGAACTCAGAATTGAACCTATGCAGTTTGTAGCCAGAATTCATGTTCTGGCTACCCTTATCCAATATTGTGTCTTATACTATGAGTTTCACTTGTATAATTCTGGTCCCAGCCAAGGGCCTGGTATATGCCAGATACTTATTATCTGTTAAGTTTAACCAAATTGAATGTGAAATATGCTGTAACTGGTAGTTTAAAGTACTACAGGGGAATGAAGGATTAAATCCCCAAAGAGTGGGGAAAAGGTTTGAGGTAGGATTTGAAATGGATTTTGAAGACTTGGTAGGTCTTCTATAGAAAGAATTGGAGGAAAATAAGGGGGTTCAAGGTGAAGCAGGACCACTTTTGTGTGGATGGATGACTTTCTCTTCAGCACCTCTATCCTTGACTAATATGCTAGACTTCAACCTCCAGACTTGAGCAGTTGTTTTGCCTTAGGAAAATATTTGACCTAGGATATACCTAAAACTATGTAATTGCACACTATGAAATAAAATTTCCACTGTATTAAGTAGTTTACACTACCTGACACAAGCCATCTGAAAGATTTCAAGAAGGTGTCTATGTCCATATTGGTAGGTAGAAACAAATAAGCCAACATAATGAATCATGGAACATTACATCAAAAACTAAGGATATACTGTATGGTGACTAACATAACATAATAAAAAATATTATTAAAAATAATAAAAAAATAAAATCTTAAAAAAAATAAGCCAACATTAAAACTTCATTAAAAAAATAGGCAAACTTACAGAATTAGAAAATGGATTAGTCATTGCCTAGGGCTGGGAGACAAAGGGTACTGAGTAGTGACTGCTAATGAGTATAAGGTTTCTTTTTGAGATTATTAAAATAATCTAAAATCAATTATGATGATAGTTGCACTGCTCTGTGAATATACTAAAAACCATTGTACACTTTAAATAGGTGAACTTCGTGGTCTGCAAATTATGTCTCAATAAAGCTATTGAAAATTTCATTAAAGTTTTTGAAAAAATTTTTAATGGCCTGGGAAAACGTTTACAATGCAATGTGAATAAAGCAGATTGTGAAACTCCATATAGGTCATAATTTGAAAAATACGATGGATTTACATATAGTGTTTAATTTTTTTAAGTTTTCATTTTTCCCAATGATCATATTTTCAAAATAATTTATTTTTCTAATTATACATGTGGAAAATAAACATCAAATACTTGCTTTTAATTGGTAGACTTAAAATAAATTTTTATCCTTGTTACTTTTCATTATTTTCCAATTTTTATAGTTGACTGTAAAATATGCATTACTTTAATAATCAGACAAAACTAAAACATTGAAAATATCATAAAATATCCATTGTATATTATAGCACCTACAAATAAATAAAAATAATTTAAATGAAACAATGAAAGAATGAGCAATCATTAGGAGATAACTTGCACAAGAAGTAATGCATTTAGCTAATAAACACATAGGAATATGCTAAAATTCACTTGCAATAGACAAAAAAGAAAAACAGTTGATACTGCCCATTGTTGCTGGAGGTATGGGGGAAGAGGCATTCTTCCACAGAGATGGCCAGAGTGTAGACTGGTGCCACCATTTTGGAAGACAATTTGGCAATATCTATCAGGATTTAGGAAAAGCATATTTACTAAAGTGTTAGGATATCATTCTATAGAAAACTTTAGACAAGTGTAAAATGAAATACAAGCAAGGATCCTTATTGTATCATTGATTATAATAGGTAAAAATTAGAAGCAACTTAAATGTCTATCAATATGGAAGAGAATAAGTCCATAGATATGAATTATAACTTAGAATTGTTTAAATAAATTATAGTTTATCAATATAATAAAGAATACCATGAAGCTGTTAAAAAGAATGGGATACATCTGGGGCCCCTGGGTGGCTCAGTCATTAAGCGTCTGCCCTCGGCTCAGGGCGTGATCCCGGTGTTCTGGGATCAAGCCCCACATTGGGCTCCTCTGCTGGGAGCCTGCTTCTTCCTCTCCCACTCCCCCTGCTTGTATTCCCTCTCTTGCTGGCTGTCTCTCTGTCAAATAAATAAATAAAATCTTCTTAAAAAATATGGAATATATCTATAATGTATGTTCAGATACAAAAGATGTTTACAACATATTCTTAATTAAAGAAGGAATATTTAAAAAGAGAATGTATAATGAATCTCTTTAAATGATAGGTTAATATATACATAAGGCAATTCTGTGTGGGGAAAATGACAAACTACTCTATGGGGTGGATTAATGGGGGGCTTTCATTTTCTACAAAGGAAAAGGATTGTATTTTAATCCTAGACCTGCTACTCACTAAGGCATGGGACCTTATGTGAGTTATTTCATCTCTCTAAACTCAGTTTTCTCATATGTAGAGAATTAAAAATGTACATATTTCATAAGGCTTTCTTTCTTGAAGATACAATGGAAAATGCATGTAAATGCTCAATAAATATCAGCCTGCTTTGTAGTGTTCTAATTTTTAATCATTTTCATGCATTGTTTCTGAAATCAAGAAAAATGGTAAAGAAAAAATAGACAACCCACATTTAGATAATGGTTTGACAACTGTCAGAGTAGCAATCAAGGTCAGGAGATATTGTCTAAAATTTTCCTATGGGGAGCAGAGTATCTGGTAATGTGCAAAGGAGGTCCCTAGATGGAAAAAGCCTTAGATCTCTGATCTTAAAGATTATTGAAAACTAAGTATTTTTATATATATTATCCCAACTTTGTCAGTTAGCATCACTTTATAGATAAAACAGAGGCTCTAAAGTTAAGTAACTTGCTCAGAGTCACACTGTGGAACCAGAAATCTTACCCTGTTCTGGGTGATTCCAAATTTGTGTTCTTTCATATTGCACAACACTGTCCAGATTAATTCAAGTAGAGAGTGAATACTTTCCCTGGTACATCCCCTTAGTCCCTTGCACAGCCATCACCTTTCACACCCAGACTGTTGCTTTGCTTTAGGGTCTAGAAAGTGGAAGTGGAACCCCTCATGTTCTGTTCTGGGATATTTCCGGACTGAACCAAGAGTAGCTATGTGTCCTGCTAGTTCATGGGCTTTCACTGACCACAGAGGTTGAGAACACTTGACTAAACCAAATTTTTCTATTTCACTGGTCTGGGAGCAAAGCAGAAGTGACAAAAGCTGACAAAGCCCAGCTGAAGCAGGAATGTTGAAATGGAGACAATAACATGTCCTTATGAACACAGCCAATATAAATGTTCTAAACTTAATTCTACTCCTTATGCTTATACATTTTCCTATCTATTCCCTAATCTTAGAATAACTAAGTACTTTTCCTTTTCATTTTCTCCATTCTTTTAGGTGCCTCAATGTGCTGCTTTCTCTTCTTTATCCTTGTAGTCAAATTTCTCATTAAATTTCTGTGTAGTTCATAGCTTGGACTATTAAAAGCTTTTCTTCATGGGCCTAGCTATATCAAATTTAGCTTTAAATTTACACCAAAGACTCTATGATTGCCATCTTTTCTGAGCTCTCAAAACTTCACTAACTCCTCCTCTGAACTTAAGTATCCCAAATATTCTAGCAGAGGGCAGGTAGAAGTGAGGAACACAAATATAACTGCCTTCTAATTTATTATCTGCTAGAATGTGAGCTCCATGAGGGAGGTATTTTGTGTATTGTGTTTTCTGATATGTTTCAAGTGCCTAGAACAGTGTTTGAAAACTATTGGGGGCTCAAAAATATTTGTTGAATGAATGAATGAGTGAGTGAATGAATGAACATTCTAAGATTTTATAATGTATTCTCTTCCTCTCTAGTGCTCAAATAGAAAATTAAATCTGCCCTTACAGCTTAAAAGCCTTATATCCTAAGGAATAAGAATCTATATTTTTTTCTCAAAAAACATTTCCATTTTGTAAAGCTACTTACTGCTAGAGTTTGTTCTTTTGTTCATGTACTCTTCATTCAGTTGTTGAGAACCTACTATGTGCCTGAACCTGAGAGTACAAAAATGAGTACAAAAAAATACCTGCTTTCAGGAAATCCAGAATACAGGGTGGGGCATAGATATAAAACTAATTAACTTCTAGGCTTCATATAATAAGTGCCATGTTATATATACCAAATAATCCAGAAGTGGAAAGGGGACAGATCACCTTTAATTCTGTCCTTCAATATCACCTATAATATTTCCTTTAAACCCCAATATAGAATATCTTTCCTTTGGCAATTTCAGCCCATTAAAGTATTTGCAAAAAAACAAAAACAAAAACCAAAAACCAAAAAACAAAAACAAAACATTTAGATGCTGTTTAACATAGCTTCCATGACTGTTACCAAGCATGCCACCTTCACTTAATAGTCTTTCTCCTATCCTTTCCTTCTTTAACATATATAATTTCAGTTCCATTAGCCTTGCTTCACAGGACATGGTCTTATGACCTTGAGCAATTCTTGAGAGCCCTTGCTAGGTTTTCTTCCTAGTGACTATTCTAGTAAGCTGTGGTAGTCAACCCCATGATGGGGGAGTTGGGAAATTAAAGGATTCTGAGAGGGTGTGCTGACTGAGATGGAAAAATGTTGTTGATGATCTAAAAGTATAATCAGCCCTCCACTCCCCTAGGATTGCGTACCAATAGCATAACATTGAGGAACAGAGAGCCAGTGAGAGAAACAACCAAGACAGACTTAAAAGGAGTCACCAGAATTCTTAAAGTTTCAGAGGTGACCACCACTTATACTTTCTTGATTGGCTTGGTCACTGTCACCTAGATGAAAAGTGATGATATTAAATTTATTACTGTGCTACTTTGTAAAGCTGCTCCTGACTTGCACTATTTAAGATGAGTCATGAACAGATAGATCTAAAGGCCCAGCTACCTATTAGAAAACTGGCTCAATGGAACTGTACTGGTGTTGTGTCATATGAGGGGGCACAAAGTGTTAAACAGTAGAGGCTGCTACATGGACCATATAACAACTCAAACACAGCTGTTGCCCATCTTCACTTTGGAAGCGATTGCAAGGAAATATCTCAGAGTCTTGAAGTTAATGATACTTCTATCTGTCCGTCTTCCTTTAATTCTTATAATCTCTCAAAGTGAGAGTTATACATCACTGAAAATGTAAAAACAATTTTTTTAAAGACATTTTCGAGAGCGTTTTATTTTTCTAAAGCCTTGATAGTACGAGGGAGAAACGAGTACTTCTCATGCTATCTTGGGGCACATATACCCATGTTGCTGGTTGGAAGACACTTCAAAAGTTGGTTTAATTCCAGTTACTTCAGGGTATGTTCTCAAATTTATGGATTCAGAAAGTCACCTGTTGAATTGTGTCAAGTTAATCAAATATATAAAGCAGTATTTCTCACTATTGCTTAAACTTTAGAATCATCTGGAGGAATTTTTAATGTCCCAGTGCCCAGATATTACTTCAAACAAATTAAATAGGAATCTTTAGGAGTAGATCCCAGACATCAGTGTTTGATAAACCGCCCAGTGGATTCCAATGTGCCACCAAAGTTGAGAACCACTGTGTTAATCACTGTGTAAACCCAAGTGTCATTTTAATTACGGTGATAGAAGATACAATTGTTAAGATTTCCAGGAATTACAACTTCTTTCTTTCTTCTTTTTGATATGAACATACACAAGAAATATCATCCTGGGAAATCAAACTAAGTGCTATCCTTGGTGAGCATGTGATTGAAGTATAGAGTTAGTTACTCACCAAGCATGGGAAGAGTTATTATGATTTGGAAAAGTGCATAAGTAGAATAAAGGGTAAAGGGAAATTAGGGAATCCATTCCATTTACAATAGCACCAAAAATCATACATTATCTCTGAATTAACTTAACCAGAGATGTGAAGGATCTATATTCTAGAAACTACAAATCACTCTTGAAAGACACTGAAGAAGACACAAAAAGATGGAAAAATATTCCATGCTCATGGATCGGAAGAATTAACTTAGATAAATGTCTATGCTACCCAGAGCAATCTACACTTTCAATGCCATGTTGATCAAAATACCAATGACATTTTTCAAAGAACTGGAACAAACAGCCCTTAAATTTGTGTGGAACCAGAAAATGCCCTGAATCGCCAAGGAATTGTTGAAAAGGAAAAACAAAGCTGGGGGCATCACAATGCCAGATTTCAAGTTGTACTACAAAGCTGTGATCAGAAAGACAGCATGGTACTGGCACAAAAACAGATACATAGACCAATGGGACAGAACAGAGAACCCAGAAATGGACCCTTGGCTCTTTGGGCAACTAATCTTTGACAAAGCAGGAAAAAACATCCAGTGGAAAAAAGACAGTCTCTTCAATAAATGGTGCTGGGAAAAGTGGACAGCTACATGCAAAAGAATGAAACTTGACCACTCTCTCACACCATACACAAAAATAAACTCCAAATGGATGAAAGACCTCGATGTGATACAGGAATCCATCAAAATCTTAGAGGAGAACATAGGCAGCAACCTCTTTGACATTGGCCACAGCAACTTTTTCATGACACATCTCCAAAGGCAAGAGAAACAAAAGAAAAAATGAACTTGTGGGACTCATCAAGGTAAAAAGCTTCTGCACAGCCAAGGAAACGGTCAAAAAAAAAAAACTAAGAGGCAGCCCATGGAATGGGAGAATATATTTGCAAATGATGCTACAAATAAAAGACAGGTATCCAAGATCTACAAAGAACTTCTCAAACTCAATACACAAGAAACAAATAAACAAATCAAAAAATGGGCAGAAGACATGAACAGACACTTTTCCAATGAAGACATACAAATGGCTAACAGACACATGAAAAATGTTCAACATCATTAGCCATCAGGGAAATTCAAATCAAAACCACACTGAGATACCACCTTATGCCAAGTTAGAATGGCCAAAATGGACAAGGCAAGAAATAACAATTGTTGGAGAGGATGTGGAGAAAGGGGATGTCTCCTACATTGTTGGTGGGAATGCAAGTTGGTACAGCCACTGTGGAAAACAGTGTGGAGGTCCCTTCAAAAGTTAAAAATTGAGCTACCCTAGGATCCAGCCATTGCACTACTGGGTATTTACACAAAGATACAGACGTAGTGAAGAGAAGGGCCATATGCACCCCAATGTTCATAGCAGCAATGTCCACAATAGCTAAATCGTGGAAGGAGCCGAGATGCCCTTCAACAGATGACTGGATTAAGAAGTTGTGGTCCATATATACAATGGAATATTACTCAGCTATCAAGAAGAAGGATTTTTCAACATTTGTTGCAACATGGATGGCACCGGAGGAGATAATGCTAAGTGAAATAAGTCAAGCAGGGAAAGACAATTATCATATGGTTTCTCTCATCTATGGAACATAAGAACTAGGAAGATCGGTAGGAGAAGAAAGGGAAGAAGAAAATGGGGGGTAAACAGAAAGGGGGAATGAATCTGGGAAACAAGCTGAGGGCTTCGGGGGGGGGATGGGATAGGCTGGTGATGGGTATTAAGGAGGGCACGTATTGCGTGGTGCCCTGGGTGTTATGCACAAGTAATGAATCATGGAAGTTTACATCAAAAACTGGGGATTTCTGTATGGTGACTAACATTAAAAAAAAAAAGGTAAAGGGAGGTCCTGGAATTGGATAACAGAAGCATATAAAGGGATACAATCATATTAATCAATTCTTTGGTAAGTTTCTTACCCTATGATTTCCTTCTGTGGTTTCTTTCTTTAATGGAAATCAATGCTACTTAAAATTTGAATTTGAGAAATTCATTTCCTAGTCAACTTTCCTGGCATATATATGTAATAAAACATGCAATAACTGTAGTTATCATGCTAAGATAAAAACCATTAGAATAGGAACCTTCTGGGAGTATTAGGTTGAACCTTCATTTTTACAAGTCATCACAATAGTGTGGGATAAATATAAACAAATATTTAAAAAAATAAATGAGTATTGGGAGGCAGAAAAAAGGAAAAAAATGAAATGATTAATAGCATTTCAGTCACAAAAACAAAGGTAAGCTTTTTTGCTCCTTTTGTGGACCGCTTCCACAAAGAAACAGGATAGTTTCAGGCTCTCCATAAAAGGCAGAATGTCCTCTTGCTTTATTTCAAGAAGTTTCCCAGGCATACTTCTCAGCTGTAAGTGAAATGATCCAGACTGAGCTTCCCCTTTAGAAATTTCACTGGGTGTAGAGATGGTTCTTTGTCCCAAGATCTTGTCGTTCTGTCCAAGCACCATGAAACAGCCCTCTCTAATCAACAAGAGAGCTTGTCTGATGGTTTATCCATTTAGTCACTCAACAAACACATACTGAGAGGCTATTGTGTTCTAGGTACTGGGAATACAGGAAGAAAAAAGATAAAATCCCTGATTTTGAACCGTATGGTCTAGTTAGGAGGTATGAATAATAAGTATGTAAACAAAGTTTCCTTTTCCACTTGTACTCTTTGCATTTAATACAATTACACATTTGTTTGATTAATACGACTCCCCTAAAATAGACTAAACTCCATCAGGGCTGGAGCCCCCTCGTACTGATCTTTGTATTTCCAGTTCTTGACACAAAGTAGGCAGTCAATAAATATTTATTAAATGAAAATAGAGTGGTGGTTTATTACCTTTTCAACTGATGAGTTTCATACTTTGTTCATTCTACTCTGTCAGTAGCACAACAGTTAAATAGTCAGCAAAGACTTATCTTTAAAAGCCTGAAGATCTTGTGTCTTGAGAAGGCACTTGAGAATAGGGAACTGAGATCTTCCTCCATTGTTCTAAAATCAGATCTACCAGTTCTGATTGCTGAAGGACAATGCCCTGAGCACAGGCAAAGTAAAATGAACTAAGACATTTAACTAAAAGCTTTTCATTGTATAACATGAAGCTTTATATATATATTTTTTAATTCCAGGGGCAACTGCTAGTAACTTCTAAGCCTTCATGAAGCAAATAAGTAAATACCAAAATATATTTCATTATACATTTCAGAATACATAAAGTTTCTATTTTATGGGGAAGTTACAGCCCTCTACATAATGGAGATTTAATACAATGGAAAATTTAAAGCTTTTTCAAGCTTTGTAGGTTTGTCCATTGTAGGAGTGCCTTGTAGGAGTGTCCATAAAAGCAGTTGGGCACTTGCCTGTCCTGGTGAAAAGACCATGATTCTTCAGGGAAGAAGAGAAGCACATCCCACATTCTTAGAATTTATTTAGTGGTCTGATACCAAGAAATTTTTTACAGATTACTTTGATGTGGTCGTACTGTTCAGCACATTGATTTCTTTTCTTCTATAGGCTGTGCAAAGCAATGCAATGGGTTTAGAAAAAAAAAATCTTACCAAAACAAAAAATCCCGAGTTCAATATTCACTTGGTAAATATTAAGTCCTCTCAGTCATTTGGTCTTTTGTTTTAGGTTAATAGCTAAGTATGTTGACTATTTTATTACTTATTTAGTGTGAACTATGGACTTTGGGAAAACATTTGCTAGACTTATAAGTGTTTGATTCTTAAAACTATCCATCCTACAGCCAGATTATTTATACAGCACACCAATTTAATCCATGTTATTCTTTAGATATTCTCATTTCCTTCTCTTTTTAAAAAATTTTATTTATTTATTTCACAGAGAGAGAGGGAGAGAAAGAGAGAACACGAGTAGTGGGGAGGGGCAGAGGGAGAAGTTGTCTCCCCACTGAGCTAGGAGCCCAATGCAGGACTCGATCCCAGGACCCCAAGATCATGACCTGAACTGAAGGCAGATACTTAACCAACTGAGCCACACAGGCATCCTTCTCAGTTGCTTCTTATTGCTTATCATTTTAAAATTAAATTCCTGGAGCACCTGGGTGGCTCAGTTGGTTAAGCGTTTGTCTTCAGCTCAGGTCATGATCCCAGAGTCCTGGGATCCAGCCCCATATTGGGCTCCCAGCTCAGCAGAGTCAGCTTCTCCCTCTCCCTCTGCCCCTCCCCCCCGCTCGTGTGCTCTCTCTCTCAAATAAAAATAAATAAATAAATAAAATCTTTAAAAAAATAAAATATAAGCAGATACTGCCTTACTGTGCCTAACTTACTCATTTCTTTGTTCCTGTTTGTAGTCTCTGCTCCAGGTCCATCATCATCACTTTCAACTCTTTTTTTTTTTTTTAACTACAGAGTCCTTAACAGTAGCCTGAAGTCTACTTATCTGGTTAACATAGAAGTGCCTATCAATCTAGATTACTTCTTTTCATACTGCTTTGTGATACAGTATGATGTTGTGATGTTTTTATCTTGCATGGAACCACATAATTAGAGACCACTCAGTCCAGATTTCTTTTTTTGGTAGCAGAAAAAATGGTTCAAACACAAATTCATATATACACATACTTTACACAATATTTCATACCTACATGCACACTTGTCTAGAAGCTGTATTGATTTTTTTTATATGGTCCAGTCTATCCTAAGGAAGAGGACAGTATGAAATGCATGCTAAGTTCTTTGTTTTCATTTATACATGGAAAACATTATACTGATGATGCATTTTTTTTTCAGTTTATGTGGTATGCCAGATTTACTCCTACATATCAAGAGCTTAGTCCTGAGTAAAATGAAGTCTGGCCTTTATTAAGAATTTTAAAAATTGTGCAAACCATTATATTTAAATTAAATGAACATGCTCTAAGATATACTGACTGAAAAAAAGTGACAAAATTTCCTCCGAAATTGACTTCATTTGAAAGCCTATGGAAGCACATACAGAACTTTATAAAATAAAATGAATATGAAATAAGTAGATATATAAGGGGAGTATAGGGGCACCTGGGTGGCTCAGTTGGTTAAACGTCTGCCTTCAGCTCAGGTCATGATTTCAGTGTCCTGGGATTGAACCCAACATTGGACTTTCTACTCAGTGGAGATTCTGCTTCTTCCTCTCATTCTCCCTCTATCCTCTCTCTCTCTCTTAAATAAATAAATAAATAAAACCTTTTTAAAAAATAAGGGGGGTATAGGTGATGGGAATAAATGAGTAAGAAAGTGGTACTAACATATTTCTTAAAAATTAGCTTGAAATAAGTCAAGCAGAGAAAGACGGTTATCATATGGTTTCACTCATCTATGGAACATAAGAAGGAGGAAGATCCGTAGGAGAAGAAAGGGATAAAGAAAGGAGGGGTAATCAGAAGGGGGAATGAAACATGAGAGACTATGGACTCTGAGAAACAAACTGAGGGCTTCAGAGAGGAAGGGGTGGGGGAATGGGATAGGCTGGTGATGGGTAGTAAGGAGGGCACATATTGCATGGCGCACTGGGTGTTATACGGAACTAATGAATCATGGAACTTTACATCAAAACCAGGGATGTACTGTATGGTGACTAACATAATATAATAAAAAATATTATTATAAAAAAATTAGCTTGAAGGGTCCTGGGTGGCTCAGTTGGTTAAGTGTCTGCCTTCAGCTTAGGTCATGATCTCAGGGTCCTGGGATTGAGTCCTACATCAGGGTCCCCACTATGCGGGCAGTCTGCTTCTCCCTCTTCTTCTGCCTCTCCTCTCTCTGTCTCTCCTGAATAAATAAATAAAATCTTAAAAAAAACTAACTTCAAGTTTTCATATTCACATTGTAAAGCTAAAATATTTTAAGTCCTCCATTTACCAAATAGACAAGCTAAATTCTAAGTGTGGTAGTGCCCATTGATGGGGAAAATACGAATGCTGCTGCAGGAAAACATATAAACACTGTTTCAGGTTAATAAACACCATTATGTTTCTGAAACATAAATAATTCTGAAAGAATGGCATATATCTCAGACTGCACTTGAAACAAATAGTACGACTATAAACATGGGAGCTATAGTTGAGAAATAATTGACTGTGTATGTGTGATTTATCTTTCTAAAAAGTCACTTTATTTCAAATTTCCTTCATCTTAGGGAAGAACTTAGCTAGAGTATGACTCTTGATTTTGCACAAAGATTTAGGTGGGATTTAAAGCATTGATTAAAGGGAAAACTTTGACTGGAGCAACAGATGGCCACTGGTATTTAAAAATAAGATTTTAGGAGGTTAAGATGGTGGAGAAGTAGGGGGACCCTGGGCTTCCCTCAGTCCTTGAACACTGATGTATTGAGGTCATATCACTTGAAACACCCAGGAAATTGATTGGAGGACTGGGAGAATGATCTCTATGGTTGGAAGGAGAAAGTGTGGCAGGAATTAGGTGTGTGGAAGTGAGTTGGGGGAGAGAAAAACTGCAGTGCCACAGAGGGAATGGATCCCTTTCTGTGGGAAGAGAAAAGGGAGAGAAAGAAGGAGGGATAGAAAGACTTCAGCATCAGATTTGCACAAGAAGAAAACCTCTCCAGACCATGGACTGGAGCATGAGGGGTACTGTGTGTCACAGACTTTTTGCAAACAGCACGTAGAGCTCAAACTCTGGGGTTTTGGAAGTGTGCAACTTTTGCCCTGACTGGAGGAGTGATGTGAGCTCCTGGGTAAGGGGGGGGGTGCTGACCCAGGAGTGTATAACACGGTGTAGGGATCTCCTGGGTCATACTGGAAGAGAATGTTCCCATTTCTGGAGTACATTTGAAAGAGGGTATATTGTCTTTCTAAGGACAAAAGACCCTGAAGGCACCAGCAAAACGCCTTTCTTTGGCAGGAGTTAGAGGCCCACACAAAAGGATGGATAACCTGGTCCCTGCTTTTCTTTGTGCTACACCATAGATTCTGCACACTGGAAAAGTGTGGGACTGTTTTTCTGGAAAAGAGGACACCAGACACAGCAGGGAATGCTCTACTCCAGAGAAGGGAAGTGGGTCCACATGGTTCCAGGTCCTTTAAGATTTGGAGTTTTGAATATTAACCCTACACTAAAGATAAAATGCAGGGCAGCTGTGGCACTGGGTGCACTGATGTTCTTGCTATTCTGTGAGGGCTTCCTGAACAGCAAGAGGTGTGAGATCCCCTGTCTGGGGTGGAGATAGTTGGATGGTGCCATTTCCCCCATGCCACCACCACAGTCAGATTTCAGAGAGCAACACAGAGGCCCCCAGTGGAGGAAGGAAAGGTTTATGGCTTACACCCAAACTCACCCATCCACCATGCTTAGTAAATGCATACTTACTTGGGTAGGTCTCACTCTGAGCCAGTGTAGCAGGCCTCTCTCCTAGAAGACCAGCACAAGCAGCAGCTTGCATGCACTATTTATTTATTTTTTTTTTCATTTAGAATCAAGCTTATAGTTTTCTGTTTGTTATTTTGTTTTGTTTTGTTTTGTTTTGTTTTCATTTCCTTCTCTCTCTCTCTCCCCCTCTCTCTCTTGGAAAAGGCTTTTTTAAACTTTTTTTTCCAAGCTTGTTTTAACAAACACACCAAAACACACCTAATTAAACGTCCAAGCACTTCCCACTGCAAGAAAGGAGGAACTCTGCAGAGGATGGACCAGTGGGAAAGAGCAGCCAAATGAAACAGCAGAGTGCAAACAGCATACACAAGAAATACTTTCTGAAGTGCCAGGCCCTTGACAGTTAATGACCCCTTTTTAATATAGCATTACTCACAGGAACCATAACAAACTTTCAAAACACGCAGAAGACAGGAACTTAGCCAAAATAAAAAGACAGAGGAATTCTATCCAATAAAAAGGTCAGGAAGATATCACAGCCTGGGACTTGCTGAAAATTGGTATAAGCAATATATCTGAACAATATTTAGAACAACAGTCATAAGACTACTAGCTGGACTTGGAAAAAAAAAGAAAGAAGACACCAGAGAAACCCTGGCTGCAGAGATAAAAGGCCTAAAATCTAGTCAGACTGAAATAGAAAAATGCTATAACTGAGATGAAAAACTGATGGGATATAAACACAATGAAGACTGAAGAAGCAGAGGAGACAATAGGTGATAAAGAAGACAAAATTATGGAACATAAAGAAGTTGTAAAGAAGAGGGAAAGAAAACTATTAGAACACAAAGGTAGAGTTAGGGAACCCAATGATTCCATAAAGTGAAGTAATATCTGTATCATAGGAGTCCCAGAAGAAGATGAGAGGGAAAAGGGGGCAGAAGGTTTATTTGAACAAATTGTAGCTGAAAACTTCCCTAATCTGAGGAAGAAAACAGGCATTCATGTCCAAGAGGTGTAGAGAACTCCCCACAAAATCAACAAAAATGGGCCAACTTCATAACATATCATAGTGAAACTTGCAAAATGCAAAAATGAAGAGAGAATTCTGAATGCAGCTAGGGACAAATGTTCCTTAACCTACAACAGTAAACACAAAAAGTTAGCAGCAGATCTGTCCACTGATATTTGGCAGGACAGAAGAGAGTGGCAGGAAATATTCATCACGCTAAATGGGAAAAATATGCAGCCAAGAATACTTTATCCAGCAAGGCTGTCATTCAGAATAGGAGAGATAAAGAGTTTCCCAGACAAACAAAAACCAAAGGAGTTCATGAACACTAAACCACCTCTGCAAGAAATATTAAAAGGGATGCTTTGAGTGGGAAAGAGACCAAAAGCAACAAAGGCTTGAAAGGAACAGGGACAATCTACAGGAACAGTGACTCTATTGGTTATACAATGGCACTGAATTGATATCTATAAATAATCACTCTGAATACAAATGGACTAAATGCTCCAATCAAAAGGCATAGAGTATCAACAGGGTACCTGGATGGCTCAAGTAGTTAAGCATCCAACTCTTGATTTTGGCTCAGGTAATGATTTCAGTGTTGTGAGATGAAGCCCTGTGTTGGGCTCTGGGCTCAGCAGGGAGTCTGCTGGAGATTATCTCTCTCCCTCTAACTCTGTCCCTTCCCCCACTCAAGCGATTTATTTCTCCCTCTCTAAAATAATTAAATAAATCTTTTTAAAAAGGCATAGGGTATCAGAATGGATAAAAGAACAAGACTGATCAATATGCTGCTTACAAGAGACTCATTTTAGACACAAAGTCACCTCCAGATTGAAAGTGAGGAGGTGAATAACGATTTATCATGCTAATGGACATTTTAAAAAGTTGGAGAAGCCATCCTTATATCAGGCAAATTAGATTTTAAACCAAAGACTGTTATAAGAAAAAGGACACTATATCATAATAAAAGAGTCTATCTAACAAGAAGATCTAAAAATTGTTACTTTTTATGCCCTTAACTTGGGATCAGCCAAATATGTGAATCAATTGATAACAAACTTAAAGAAACTCAATGATAATAATAATAGTAGGATATGTTAACATCCCACTCAAAACAATGGGCAGATCATCTAAGCAGAAAATCAATAAGGAAACAAGGGCTTTGAAGGACAAATGGGACCAGATGGACTTAGCAGATCTATTCATCCTAAAGCAGCAGAATGCACATTCCTCTTTTTTTAAAAAAATTATTTATTGATTTGACAGAGAAAGAACAAGTGTGCATGCAAGAGAGCACAAGCAGGGGGAGCAGCAGGCAGAGAGAAAGGGAGAAGCAGCTTCCCCACTGAGCAAGGAGTCCAATACAGGACTCGATTCCAGGATCCTGGAATCATGACCCGAGCCAAAGGCAGACACTTAACTGACTAAGCCACCCAGGCACCCCAAAGGCACATTTTTTTTGAGTGCATATGGAGAATTCTTAGGAATGGATCAAAGACTGGGTCACAAATCAGGCTTCAACTGCTACAAAAAGATTGAGATCAGCCATGCAAAATTTCAGACCACAATACTATGAAACTTGAAGGCAACCACAAGAAAAAAATTTGGAATAACCACAAATACATGGAGGTTAAAGAACATCCTACTAAAGAATGCATGGGTTAACCAGGAAATTAAAGAAGATATTTTTTAAAAAGTGCCTGGAAGCAAATGAAAATGAAAACACAACAGTCCAAAACCTTTGGGACATAGCAAAGGCAGTCCCGAGAAGGAAGCATATAGAAATGCAGGCTTTCCTAAAGAAGCAAGAAAAGTCTCAAATACACGTCTTAACCTTACACATAGAGGAGCTGGAAAAAGAACAACAAAAAAGGCCTAAATCCAGGGGTGCCTGGGTGGCGCAGTCGTTAAGCGTCCGCCTTCAGCTCAGGGCATGATCCCAGCATTTTGGGATCGAGCCCCACATCAGGCTCCTCTACTGCAAGCCTACTTCTTCCTCTCCCACTCCCCCTGCTTGTGTTCCCTCTCTCGCTGGCTGTCTCTCTTTGTCAAATAAATAAATAAAATCTTTTTTAAAAAAGGCCTAAATCCAACAAAGAAGGGAAAGCATAAAGATTAGAGTAGAAATCAATGATATATAAATTAAAAAAAAAACAGTGGAACAGATCAATGAAACTAGGAGCTGGTTCTTTGAAAGTATTAACAAAATTGATAAACCTCCAGTCAGACTTATAAAAAAAAAAGAAAGAAAGAAAGAAAGAAAGAAAGAAAGAAAGAAAGAATCCAAATTTAAAAAACAAAAATCATAAATGAAAGAGGAGAGTTCACAACAAACACCACAGAAATACAAAGAGTTACAAAAAAAATATTATGAGCAATTAAATGCCAACAAACTAGGCAATCTGGAAGAAATAGATCAATTCCTAGAAATGTGTATACTACCAGAACTGAAACAGGAAGAAATAGACAATCTGAACAGACCCATAACCAGCCAAGAAATTGAATCAGTAATAAAAAAAAAATCTCCCAACAAACAAGAGTCCAGAGCCAATCAATTCCCAGGGGAACTCTATCAAACATTTAAAGAAGAATTAATAACCTATTCTTCTGAAACTGTTTGGAAGGGAAACATCCAAACTCATCTTATGAGGCCAGAATTACTTTGATCACAAAACCATACAAGGAACCCACAAAAAGGAGAATTATAAAACAACATCCCCAATAACATGAACGTAAAAATTCTCAATAAGACATTAGCAAATCAAATCCAACAGTGCATTAAAAGGATTATTCACCATGGCCATTTATTTCTGGGCTGCAGGAGTGGTTAAACATTTGCAAATCAATCAACCTGATACACCACATTAATAAAAGATAGGAACCATGTGATCTTCTCAATAGATGCAGAAAAAAAGCATTTGACAAAATACAGCATCCTTTCTTGATAAAAACCCTCCACATAATAGGGATAGATGGAACACACCTCAACATTATAAAAGGCCATATACGAAAGACCCACAGCTAATATCTTCAATGGGGAAAAACTGAGAGCTTTTCTCCTAAGGTTAGAAACATGAATAGGATGTCCATTCTCACCACTGTTGTTCAACATAGTACTGGAAGTCCTAACCTCAGTAATCAGACAGCGAAAAGAAATAAACTGCATCCAAATAGGCAAGGAAGAAGCCAAATTTTCGCTCTTCACAAACAACATGATACTTGATGTACAAAACCAAAAGTACTCCACCAAAAAATTGATAGAACTGATATAAGAATTCAGAAAAGTCACAGGATATAAAATGAAATCACAGAAGTCTGTTGCATTTCTATGCACCAGAAATGAACCATCAAAATGAGAAATTAAGGAATCAACCCCATTTACAATTGCACCCCAAACCATAAGACACCTTAGAATAAACCTAACTTTCATCTGTACTCTGAAAACTATAGAACACTTATGAAAGAAATTAAGGAAGATACAAAGAATGGAAAAAAGATTCCATGCTCATGGATTGGAAGAACAAGTATCGATAAAATGTCTATACTACCCAAAACAATATACACATTCAATGCAATCCCTACCAAACACTAGCATTTTTCACAGAGGTGGAACAAACACTTCTAAAATTTGTATGGAACCAGAAAAGACCCAGATTAGCCAAAGTCATGTACAAAAAGAAAACCAAAGCTGGAGGCATCACAACTCCAGACTTCAAGCTGTATTATAAAGCTCTAATCATCAAGGCAGCATGGTACTGGCACAAAAACAGGAACATAGATCCATGGAACAGAATAGAAAACACAGAAATGGACCCACAACTATACAGTCTACTAATCTTTGACAAAGCAGGGAAGAATATTCAATGGAAAAAAGACAGTCTCTTCAACAAATGGTGTTGGGAAAATTGGATACCCACATGCACAAGAATGAAACTGGACCACTTTCTTACACCATACACAAAAGCAAATTCCAAATGTATGAAAGACCTCAATGTGAGACAGGAATCCATCAAAATCCTAGAGGAGAACACAGCCTTGACCACTACAAGTTCTTACTAGACAGGTCTCCAGAGGCAAGGAAAACAAAGCAAAATGAGCTATTATGTTCATCAAAATAAAAAGCTTCTGCGCAGTAAAGGAAACAAGAAACCTAAAATACAACCAATGGAATGGAAGAAGATATTTGCATATGACATATCAGATAAAGGGCTAGTATCCAAAATCTATAAAGAAGTTATCAAACTTAAGACCCCCAAAATTTAAAAAAAAAATCCAGTTAAGAAATGGGGAGAAGAAATGAACAGACATTTCTCAAAAGAAGGCATACAAATGTCTATCAGACACATAAAAATGTGCTCAACATCACTCATCATCAGGGAAATATAAATCAAAACCACAATGGGATACTACCTCACACCATCAGAATGGTTAAAATTAACAACTGGGGTAATAACACATGTTAGTGAGAATGTGGAGAAAGGGGAACTCTCTTTTTTTATATAATAATTTTTTATTATGTTATGTTAGTCACCATACAGTACATCCTTGCACTGTTGGTGAGAAAGCAACGGTGAATTCACTCTGGAAAACAGTATAGAGGTTCCTCAAAAAGTTAAAAATAGGGAGACATCTGCTTCCGGAGCTGTGGCCATCACATTCCCAGGTTCAGCAGGTCACTGAGTGCACCTGGTACCAGAAACAGGTGCCTCCAGTCCCTGAGTCCTGACTGCCCTCGTGCCACTGCCAACCTTCTCAGCCAGTCATGCTGGATCATCTGAGATCACTCCCTACACAAATGGATTACAAGGGAAAGAATCTAGCTGAACAGATGGTTCAGGGAATAATTCTTTTTCCTGAAATAGTTGGATTTATCTATGGGTATGTGGCTGAACAGTTCAAGTGGACTGTCTATATAGTTATGATAGGATTTGCTTTTTCATGCTTGTTGACACTTCCTCCATGGCCCAGTTATAACTGACACCCCCTGAAGTGGTTACATGTTCAAGACTCAGGCTCAGGGTCACCTGGGTGGCTCAGCCATTAAGCGTCTGCCTGCAGCTCAGTTCATGATCCCAGGGTCCTGGGATCGAGCCCCTCATGGGGCTCCCTGCTCAGCGAGAAGGCTGCTTCCCGCTCTCACACTCCCTTTGCTTGTGTTCCCTCTCTTGCTGTTTCTCTCTGTGTCAAATAAATAAATAAATAAATAAATAAATAAATAAATAAATAAATAAAATATTTAAAAAAAAAGACTCAGGCTCAGAAGACAAAAAACCAGGGGAAAGAAAAATTAAGAGGCATGCTAAAAATAACTAATTAGGGTTTTCATGATTTAGCTTTACTATTGCATCTGCTTCTGTTTTGTGGGAGATGAGCTCAACTGTTTTCATATCCAAAACATGAGCTAAAACCCACCTCTGCTTTTTCAGCACAGTTGTGTGTAGATTTTGTTCTCTTTATATTTCACTTCTAACTCAGTTGGCTTTTGATTTATAAGTATTTTAGACTTCCCTTCATAATCTTCCTCTGAGATGAGAACAGAAAACACAAATATGCAAAGTTTCTTTCAGGTCTACAAAAATAATGATGAATAAATGCCTCATAAATGATAGTACAATTTAACTGTCAAAGTTTTATAATTCATTATGAGTGGTTAAATTGTTTTAATATTTTCAATTAAAACTCAATGCAAGTAAAAAAAGTTAAAAATATAACTACCCTATGACCCAGCAATTGCATTAATAGGTATTTACCCAAAGGATACAAACATGGTGATTTGAAGGGCTTATGAACCCCAATGTTTATAACAGCACTATGCACAATAACCAAAATGTAGAAAGAGCCCAAATGTCCATCGAATGGTGAGTGGATAAAGAAGATGTGGTATATATACAATGGATTATTACTCAGTTATCAAAATATGAAATCTTGCCATTTGCTTGCAATGACATGGATGGAATTAGTGTATCATGCTAAGCGAAATAAGTCAGTCAGAACATGTATAACAATAAAAAAATCAATGTATATCAAATCATGGAGCTAAACATGCAATGCAAAACAATTATAAGAAAGTTTTAAAAAGTTAAACTTATAGTGGGAGATATTGTTATCCATTTTAAGACTGATGAATCTAGTAGTCAAACATTACCAAGGACACAGCAGAGTTGAATTACACTATTATACATACAGTCTGAATTTAATAGATATGTATCTTTTTACTTATCTTTTCTGATATTAGTAGTATGACTCATGCTTTCTTTTAATTTGCATTTACCTGGTATTCTTTTATTTTTTAAACTTGGGTCATCACTTTGAGTTGTTTGTTACTTGTAAATAACTTGTAGCTGGGTTTTGTTTCTTAACCTAAGCAGATCATCTCTGTCTTTTAATAGAGGGATTCAGTCTGTTTCTGCTTAGTGTAACAATTGATATATTTGACATCATGCTTTCCATGGTACTTTATGTAAGCTATTTATTTTACTTTGTGGTTTTATCTTGATCAGCTGTTTTAAACAGGATAGATGTATAAGACATTCACTAAGAAGAAGCTTGGAAGCCATAAAGAGACATCTTTGAGCAGTTAGGTCAAATAAAATAATTCACCAAGTTTTAATAAAAAAGTCAGTCAGAGAATGACAAGTACTGTATGATTTGACTCATATGTGGAATTTAAGAAAAAAAAACAGATGAACATAGGGGAAGGGAAGGAAAAATAAAATAAGATAAAAACAGAGAAAGAGGCAAATCATAAGATACTCAACTACTAGGAACAAACAGAGGGTTTCTAGAGGGACAGAGTGGGAGGATGTAGTAAATGGGTGATGGGCATCAAGGGGGGCATTTGTTATAATGAACACTGGGTGTTATATGCAAGTGATGAATCACTAAATTCTACCCTTGAAACTAATACTACACTATATGTTAACTAACTTGAATTTAAATAAAATCTTGAATGAAAAAATATTTTATGTTGAAAATTAAACTCCACACGAGTTATAAATTTTTAAATAATAAAACTAGATTTTATTTTAGTTTATTTATTTGTAAAATTTTAAAATAAATGTACATGAAAATCTAGGGAAAACATCAGTCCCATATTTTAAATACTAACAAAAATTCCTGCTTTTCAAAACCTGACCTGTTTCAGAAAACCCTGGAATAATAGAAGTCATTTGTTGTATGTAGAATCAACCTACATGGATTTGCAAATTATTTAGAAAAATGCCACACTTTGTGGTGTTTACTACAAATTCCTGTTCTAGACATTAATAAGGTATTAGAAGATTGTTTCAAACTTAAAAAAAAACCTTTTTTATCTCTCTAACTTTGACGTATTCCCCATCCTTTTTGTGTTGTCTTGTCTCCTAGATATTAAATCTTGCTTAAGCACCAGGAAGTAACAATTTAAACCACATTTTTAAATTATGGCATTTAAGAGACAAAGGGAAATACATCAGACAGCCAAAGGTAGTGGGATTCCTGTCTGTTTTCCAGCAGGAAGATGGATTGAGGGGGAATTCAAAAATAAAAAACAAGTGGAAGGCTCAATTTTAGTGTAATCTTCAGTAAAACTGGCAACAGTTTTGAGAAACAACAAAGGGCATAGCTTGTACTGCCCAGTGGTTTCTGCAGATAACTGGGGTTCAAACATTTCAATAAGATTTGCAACATATCCTGGTGGAGAAAGACCATTGAGGGCTGCATAATCATGGTCATTTAAATTTGGTAAAATATTGGATCATCCAATATTCAGATCATCCAAAAGTAGGTCATTAGAATCTTGAAATCTTTCTCCAAAGTCACTTATCAGCACCTCATCAAGCAAGAAATGTAGGGGAATTTTCATGTATTGTACCATCTTCTTGTATGTAGAGAGATTTTTTAATATATATACTGTGGAAGAAGAGGGAGTCCAAGAGAAATTATAATTAACAAGTCCTACACTTCTAAATGCATCAGGGCACAGGATTAAAGTTATTCTCTCACACTTCTGAGTCATACTCTGCAAAATGGCTATTGGAAGAGTATCTCAACCATGAACGATGTATTCATCTCTGGTTTGAGAAGCTAACAACAGCCTTCTTTAATATGCTCACTATTTCATTCTTCTTGATGCTTCTACAGAAGAAGAATCAAGATTTTTTTATGTAAAAATGTTTTTAAAAATATCTTTCAGCATCGAAGGAGGGAGTTAAGATGGCGGAGGAGTAGGAGACACCGTTTTCAGCCGGTCCCCCGAGTCGAGCTGGATAGGTACCAGACCAGCCTAAACAACCACGGAACCAGACTGAGATGTGGGAAGACGCATCTAGATCTCTACAAATGAATATCTCCAGCGCTGAGTATTGAGGTACGAAGCAGGGAGCCATGAAACCGTGCACAGATATCGGAAGATAAATGGAAGGGGGAGGGAGCCGCTGCATTCGGGCGCCAGGAAGCAGTAGCCACTTGCACGGGGGAGTGGGCTGGCTCATGGTCGGCACCCGCAAAACAGCAGACGGAGACCATGAGCCGGATGCGCGCCACCAGGCATCTCGCGGAACACCAGAATCCCAGTGCGCTCACTGGATCCAGACTGAGACCGGGAGCTTCTGGAGCGCGCGCGGGGCGGCTGGTGGCTGGCAGCTGGCGGCGTTAGAAACACAAAGGACAGAGACGTGCCGGCCCTGGAAGTGAGGGCTGGGACGCCTGGTGTGGGGCGCACAACCCGGGACACTGCAGGGTTGAGCAGCACCAACAGTAACAGAGTTAAAGTGGCCAGAACATTAGTAGAGAACGGGCCGCAATCCCTCTGTTCTGTGACAGAGGCTGAAATTTGGCCTCTGCTGCTCTGACTCTCAGAAACACAGCAAACCGCCAGGGAAAGCCGCCAGAGAACAAAAGCCTGGAAATACCGGCTCACAGCGTGCCCATTCCCATCCCCCCTCCCAGGTGACACGGAGACTCTACCCAAACAGGGTTGCCTGAGTATCGGTGCGGCAGGCCCCTCCCCGAGAACACAGAAGGCAGGCTGAAAAATCAGGAAGCCCACAACCCGGGCGCCTGGGTGGTGCAGTCAGTGAGCGCCTGTCTTCGGCTTAGGGCGTGATCCCGGCGATCCGGAAAAGAGTCCCTCATCGGGCTCCTCCGCTGGGAGCCTGCTTCTTCCTCTCCCACTCCCCTGCTTCTGTTCCCTCTCTCGCTGGTTGGCTGCCACATAAATAAATAAATAAAATCTTTAAAGAAGAAGCCCACATCTCTAAGATCCCTATAAAACAAGGGGCACGGCCTGGGACCCAGTCAATAATTTGTGCTCTGGAAACCCCGCAACCTCTCCTCATCAGAATGACAAGAAGGAGAAGCCCCCCCCCCCCAGCAAAGAAAAGACAGTGAGTCTGTGGCCTCTGCCACAGAAATGATGGATATGGATGTAACCAAATTATCAGAAATGGAATTCAGAGTAACGATGGGCAAAATGATGAGCAGAAATGAAAAAAGGATTAACGAAAAGGTTACTGAGAATATAGAATCCCTAAGGACAGAAATGAGAACGAATCTGACAGAAATTAAAAATTCTATGAGCCAAATGCAGGAAAAACTAGAGGCTCTGACGGCAAGGGTCGCAGAAGCAGAGGAACAAGTTAGTGAATTGGAGGATGGGTTAATAGAGGAAAAAATGAAAATAGAAGATGGTCTTAAAAAAATCCACGCCCACGAATGTAGGTTACGGGAGATTACTGATTCAATGAAACCATCCAATGTTAGAATCATCAGCATCCCCGAGGGGGTGGAGAAAAACAGAGGTCTAGAAGAGATATTTGAACAAATTGTAGCTGAAAACTTCCCTAATCTAGCGAGGGAAACAAACATTCGTGTCCAAGAGGCAGAGAGGACCCCTCCCAAGCTCAACCATGAAAAACCTACGCCACGTCACGTCATAGTGCATTTCGCAAATATTAGATGCAAGGATACAGTATTGAAAGCGGCCAGGGCAAAGACATTTCTCACGTACCAAGGCAAAGGCATCAGAATTACGTCAGACCTGTCTACACAGACCTGGAATGAGAGAAAGGGTTGGGGGAGCATATTTAAAGCTCTTTCAGAGAAAAACATGCAGCCAAGGATCCTTTATCCAGCAAGGCTGTCATTCAGAATTGATGGAGAAATAAAGACATTTTAGAATCACCAGTCACTAACAAATTTTGTAACCACAAAACCAGCCCTACAGGAGATATTACGGGGGGTTCTATAAAAGTAAAAAGGCCCCAAGAGTGATACAGAACAGAAACTCACAGCCAATACAAACAAAGACATTACTGGCAACATGGCATTATTAAAATCATATCTCTCAGTAATCAGTCTTGATGTAAATGGTTTGAACCATCCCATAAATGCCACAGGGTTGCAGATTGGATAAAAAGAAATGACCCATCCATTTGCTGTCTACAAGAGACTCATTTCGAACCCAAAGATGCATTCAGACTGAGAGTAAGGGGATGGAGTACCATCTTTCACGCAAATGGACCTCAAAAGAAAGCTGGGGTAGCAATTCTCATATCAGATAAATTGGATTTTAAACTACAGACTATAGTTAGAGATGCAGAAGGGCACTATATTATTCTTAAGGGAGGTATTCAACAAGTGGATATGACAATTATAAATATATATGCCCCCAACAGGGGAGCAGCAAGATACACAAGCCAACTCTTAACCAGAATAAAGAGACATATAAATAAAAATACATTAATAGTAGGGGACCTCAATACTCCACTATCAGAAATAGACAGAACACCCTGGCAAAAACTAAGCAAAGAATCAAAGGCTTTGAATGCCATACTCGACGAGTTGGACCTCATATATATATATAGAACACTACATCCCAGAACCAAAGAATACTCATTCTATTCTAATGCCCATGGAACATTCTCAAGAATAGACCATGTTCTGGGACACAAAACAGGTCTCAACCGATACCAAAAGATTGAAATTATCCCCTGCATATTCTCAGACCACAACGCTCTGAAATTGGAATTCAACCACAAGGAAAAATTTGGAAGAAACTCAAACACTTGGAGACTAAGAACCATCCTGCTCAGGAATGACTCGATAAACCAGGAAATCAAAAATCAAATTAAACAATTTATGGAGACCAATGAGAATGAAAATACAACAGTCCAAAACTTATGGGATACTGCAAAGGCAGTCCTAAGGGGGAAATATATAGCCATCCAAGCCTCACTCAAAAGAATAGAAAAATCTAAAATGCAGTTTTTATATTCTCACCTCAAGAAGCTGGAACAGCAACAGAGGGACAGGCCTAACCCACGCACGAGGAAGCAGTTGACCAAAATTAGAGCTGAAATCAATCAAGCAGAAACCAGAAGTACAGTAGAGCAGATCAACAGGACTAGAAGCTGGTTCTTTGAGAGAATCAATAAAATTGACAGACCACTGGCAAGACTTATCCAAAGAAAAGAGAAAGGACCCAGATTATTAAAATTATGAATGAAAAAGGAGAGGTCACGACGAGCTCCATTGAAATTGGAAGGATTATTAGAAATTTTTATCAACAGCTATATGCCAATAAACTAAGCAATCTGGAAGAGATGGAATCCTTCCTGGAAATCTATAAACTACCAAGATTGAAACCGGAAGTAATTGAATCGTTAAACAGGCCAATTAATTATGAAGGAATTGAGTCAGTGATAAACAACCTTCCAAACAACAAAACTTCAGGCCCGGACGGTTTTCCTGGGGAATTCTACCAAACATTCAAAGATGAAATAATACCTATTCTCGTAAAGCTATTTCAAAAAATAGAAACAGAAGGAAATCTACCAAACTCATTCTATGAGGCCAATATTACCTTGATCCCCAAACCAGGCAAAGACCCCCTCAAAAAGGGGAATTACAGACCGATTTCCCTAATGAATATGGACGCCAAAATCCTCAACAAGATACTTGCTAATAGAATCCAACAGTACATTAAAAGGATTATCCATCACGATCAAATGGGATTCATACCTGGGATGCAAGCGTGGTTCAATATTCACAAATCAATCACCGTGATACATCATATCAACAAGAAAAGCCTCAGGAACCATATGATCCTCTCAATCAATGCCGAAAAAGCATTTGACAAAATACAGCATCCTTTCCTGATTAAAACCCTTCAGAGTGTAGGAATAGAAGGTACATTTCTCAATCTCATAAAAGCCATCTATGAAAAGCCTACTGCAAATATTATTCTCAATGGGGAAAAGCTGGAAGCCTTTCCCTTAAGATCAGGAACTCGACAAGGATGCCCACTCTCGCCACTATTATTCAACATAGTACTAGAAGTCCTTGCAACAGCAATCAGATGACAAAAAGGGATCAAAGGTATTCAAATCGGCAAAGAAGAAGTCAAAATGTCTCTCTTTGCAGATGACATCATACTCTATATGGAAAACCCAAAAGAAGCCACTCCCAAACTATTAGAAGTTATAGAGCAATTCAGTAACGTGGCGGGATACAAAATCAATGCTCAGAAATCAGTTGCATTTCTATACACGAATAACGAGACTGAAGAAAGAGAAATTAGGGAATCCATCCCATTTACAATAGCACCAAAAACCATACGTTACCTTGGAATTAACTTAACCAGAGACGTAAAGGGCCTATATTCTAGAAACTATAAATCACTCTTGAAAGACATTGAGGAAGACATAAAAAGATGGAAAAATATTCCATGCTCATGGATCGGAAGAATTAACATAGTTAAAATGTCCATGCTACCCAGAGCAATCTACACTTTCAATGCTATCCCGATCAAAATACTGATGACATTTTTCAAAGAACTGGAACAAACAGTCCTTAAATTTGTATGGAACCAGAAAAGACCCCGAATCTCCAAGGAACTGTTGAAAAGGAAAAACAAAGCTGGGGGCATCACAATGCCGGATTTCGAGCTGTACTACAAAGCTGTGATCACAAAGACAGCATGGTACTGGCACAAAAACAGACACATAGACCAATGGAACAGAATCGAGAGCCCAGAAATGGACCCTCGGCTCTTTGGGCAACTAATATTTGATAAAGCAGGAAAAAATATCCGGTGGGAAAAAGACAGTCTTTTCAATAAATGGTGCTGGGAAAATTGGACAGCTACATGCAAGAGAATGAAACTTGACCACTATCTCACACCATACACAAAAATAAACTCCAAATGGATGAAAGACCTCGATGTGAGACAGGAATCCATCAAAATTCTAGAGGAGAACATAGGCAGCAACCTCTACGGCATCGGCCAAAGCAACCTTTTTCATGACACATCCTCAAAGGCAAGAGAAACAAAAGATAAAATGAATTTATGGGACTTCATCAAGATTAAAAGTTTCTGCACAGCCAAGGAAACAGTCAGAAAAACTAAGAGGCAGCCCACGGAATGGGAGAATATATTTGCAAATGACACTACAGATAAAGGACTGGTATCCAAGATCTACAAAAAACTTCTCAAACTCAATACATGAGAAACAAATAAAGAAATCAAAAAATGGGCAGAAGATATGAACAGACACTTCTCCAATGAAGACATACAAATCCTAACAGACACATGAAAAAATGTTCAAAATCATTAGCCATCAGGGAAATTCAAATCAAAACCACATTGAGATACCACCTTATGCCAGTCAGAATGGCAAAAATGGACAAGGCAGGAAACAACAAATGTTGGAGAGGATGTGGAGAAAGAGGATCCCTCCTACATTGTTGGTGGGAATGCAAGTTGGTAGAGCCACTTTGGAAAACAGTGTGGAGGTCCCTTAAAAAGTTAAAAATTGAGCTATCTTATGATCCAGCAATTGCACTACTAAGTATGTACCCCCAAAATACAGACATAGTGAAGAGAAGGGTCATATGCACCCCAATGTTCATAGCAGCTTTGTCCACAATAGCTAAATCGTGGAAGGAGCTAAGATGCCCTTCAACAGATGACTGGATTAAAAAGATGTGGTCCATATCTACAATGGAATATTACTAAGCCATCAAAAAGAACAATTTCTCAACACTTGCTGCAACATTGACAGGACTGGAGGAGATAATGCTAAGTGAAATAAGTCAAGCAGAGAAAGACAATTATCATATGGTTTCACTCATTTATGGAACATAAGAAGTAGGAAGATCGGTAGGAGAAGAAAGGGAAGAAGAAAGGGGGTAAACAGAAGGGAGAATGAACCATGAGAGACTATGGACTCTGGGAAACAAACTGAGGGCTTCAGAGGGGAGGGAGTTGGGGGATTGGGATAGGCTGGTGATGGGTATTAAGGAGGGCACGTATTGCATGGTGCACTGGGTGTTATATGCAAGTAATGAATCATGGAACTTTATATCAAAAACCAAGGATGTACTATATGGTGCCTAACATAATATAATAAAAAAATAAATTAATTAAAAAAAGATTTTAATGAATCATGGAATACTACATCAAAACCTAGTGAAGTACTGTATGGTGACTAACATAACATAATAAAAAATAAATATTTTATTTATTTATTTTTGAGAGAAAGAGAGAGAGAGAGTACACAGGAGGAAGGGGAGGAGCAGAGGGGGAAGGCAGCGGAGATGGGAAAAGTCTCAAATAGACTCCATGCTGATCACAGAGCCTGATGTGGGGCTTGATCTCATGACCCTGAGATCATGACCTGAGCTGAAACCAAGAAGTGGATGCTCAACTGACTGAGCTACCCAGGAGCCTTGAGAGTACTGGTATCTTTATCAGCCAATCATTCTTAGAGATTAGTTAAATACTTTGAGTAAAAAGCCTATCTCTTGAGAGATTAACAAAACTGACAGAAGAATATTTTCATTTACTTAATTTTCTCAAGATTGTAGTTTTCTTTATCTACTGTTCTTTAAACAGGAAAGAGAAAATCAATGGATATTGCAGGGAGAACCAACTGTACAATGTAGGTCCAGTTGTCATTTAGCTTGAACTAATATTGACCAATACTTATCTACAAAGATGGAAGAAACATAGTAAATGTTGAATTTGAATTTAAAAGATGAGACTCATAAAACATACCTAATATGTCTGGCATAAAAGTAAAGAACACTTCTTTCAAGTTATCTTGTCTAAATAGTATAGCAAGGATTGATTCATGTCAGGGTTTACTTTAATTACTTATTTGTAAATAACAAAAAAATATTAACAAAAGTAAGTTTCATTTAGATATCTTCCTTTGTTGGAGAAAACAATTATAGAAGAGGAGAAGTGTTTTATTTTTTTAATTTTTTCATCTTAAAACAGCAATTACAATAATAAGACCTTATTAAGCTAAGAGAAAATCACCTGTAAGAACAGTATTAAAGACAATTACCTGCCAAGAATTAAGGGTTTTTTTGCTATTCACAAGAAGTTGAGGAAGAGCTTAATGAAGGCATTTTAAGAAAGCAGATGCCCTGCTCTTTTTGGTCCTCTTAAAATTTCCAGTTGTAACTATGGCCATTTACCACCTGAATTGGTCCAGTAAAAATGTGTGATTTCTTTTTACAGCTTTAATTTTGTTACCTATCTAATATTTGCACAGTACTACATTTAACGTTAGACACTTAATCATGTCACAGTCAAACATGTACAGATTATCTCTTTATCAAATGTTCTTATTAAAATGTCATGCTTGAACACAAACTTATGATATAAAAGATGAAGCAGGTATCCTAGGGTATAAAGTCATGTTAAAGAAATAAAATGGTGGGGAAATGTGGTAATACAAGTGTTTAAGCTGCTCATATGTACATATTTTTTTCTGACTGATAAAGTATTCTTTTAAATATTCCCCTTAAATACTCTCCACAGTTTCATTGGCAACAAGAGGGAAATACCCAAGAAAGTTCTGTTATTTAACATAGTAAGTAGAGTAAAAACCCATGAATTTAGACATATTTTTCAGTTTGTGATCATAGAGATAGAATAAGATTTCTGCTTGTGTAATTTATAAAGAAAAGAATTGCCAAGAAAAGTGACAGCTTACTTAAGAGAAGGACTTGTCAATTATTTTTATCAGTAACCATTTACAAATGTGTGAAAAAAGAGTTTCTATTTTATTAAGTTGGTCTATGACGTACCTTGTATGTACACCAAAGTAATAAAGTATTTTTAAAAATTACTAATTTAGGAGCTCCTGGGTGGCTCAGTCATTAAGTGTCTGCCTTCAGCTCAGGGCATGATCCCAGGGTCCTGAGATCGAGCCCCACATCAGGTTCCTCTGCTGGGAAGCCTGCTTCTCCCTCTCCCACTCCCCCTGCTTGTGTTCCCTCTCTCACTGGCTCTCTATCTGTCAAATAAATAAATAATAAAACCTTTAAAAATTACTAATTTATACTGGACTTTTCTATAATTAGTCAATATTAAGGCAAATGAGGAAAAACATGAGTAAGGCAGCAGAAGGATAGAGACGACATGTCTTAAGCCCTCTTGCTTAATTCACTTAACTGAAAAGTTTTCCTGCTGACAATCTACTATCATGGTGATCTTCATTAGCATAGTATAATACAGATCGTTACAGCTTGGTGGTATATAACAGCAATATGGTAGAGTATAGAAATAAATCTCACATCTATTTCTTCCATGATATCCATATTGAGTAAAGTTTCAGTTCTACTTGTCATCAAAGTAGGAAGTTCAGAACTGACCAGTTAAAAAGAAAAAAAAAATTATAGGGGTGCCTGGGTGGCTCAATTCATTGAACATCGGACTCTTGATTTTGGCTCAGGTGATGATCTCAGGGTTGTGAGCTCAAGCCCCTCATCAGGCTCCACACTCAGCAGGGAGTCTGCTCAAGATTCTTTCTCTCCCTCTCCCCTGCCCCTCTCCCCTCACTCTCTCTCAAAATAAATAAATCTTTTAAAAAGAAGGAAAAAAGAGAAATAATTTTACTTTATTTATTATTGTGTTCAATTGGCCAACATATAGTACATCATTAATTTTTGATGTATTGTTCAACGATTCATTAGTTGTGTATAACACCCAGTGTTCAGATTGGATTAAAAAAAAGCAGGACCCATCCATATGCTGTCTACAAGAAACTTATTTTGAACTTAAAGAGAAATAATTTTAAATAAGGTCCTTTAAAAACAAAAACTTAAATACTAAACCTTTGGTTATAATGGGGAAAAATATTTTACACAATAGTGAAGAATAATGTGACAAGAAGAGGAACTTGGGATATGTAAAAAACTATTATTAAAGCATCACAATTTTACTTGATGGCTACTTTCATACTGACTGTTTTTAAGTCACTATAGCAAGTAGAAACACCACATAATAGCCAAAGAAATGTAATTTTACCACGGGGAAGAGAAGCTATAATAATTTTCCAGTTCAGAAAACCAAGATATAAATACCATATACACCAAATTAGTGAAAAAGCTAAGGTAGGAATTCAAATATTATTGAATACCAGGCCTATTATCCTCAGTGTCAGTTGTCACATACCATTTTCTTTTTTTATTGAATAATCTTCATAATTGCATTAAATTCTCAAAAATGAATTGATAGGCTTGCTTCACTGACATGATCATTCTTATGCACCTTCTTCTTAGACAGCAATGACTTCTGCTCCACCAAATTAGCTTAATTGCATTGCTTACACATTTTATTCCTTAAACGACAAATGGAGGGATTGGCAGTCAATAAGTTCTGCTGCCAAGCAGGATGAAAAAATGGCAATCTGTCAGAAGACATGCAACCCCAAGACTAATACCAGAATCAATCTTATAGAAAATGTCCCGAAGGTAATAAATTTCACAGATTGGTGATTCTCAACCTAAAAAATCACAAACCATATGGCATTTTCCTCTTACAGATATTACCTACAGACAATGAAGTCTATTGTTATTCATAGGATTTTAATAAATAATTACTGGTTGCAACTCAACCACAGTGTCCCTCTTTCAAGTAACATACCAGAGATTTTAACCTGAAGAGGGCCAGAAAAAAATAGAAGAAAAAACACATTAGCCCAGTTTAGTCTAATAAGATTTTAGGAATTCTGTTGCAGCAAATGTTGAGAAATCGTTCTTTTTGATAGCTGAGTAATATTCCATTGTATATATGGACCACAGCTTTGGAGGAGATAATGCTAAGTGAAATAAGTCAAGCAGAGAAAGACAATTATCATATGGTTTCTCTCATCTATGGAACAGAAGAACTAGGAAGATTGGTAGAAGAAGAAAGGGATAAAGAAAGGGAGGGTAATCAGAAGAGGGAATGAAGCATGAGAGACTATGGACTCTGAGAAACAAACTGAGGGCTTCAGAGGGGAGGGGGGGTGGAGGAATGGGATAGGCTGGTGATGGGTAGTAAGGAGGGCACGTATTGCATGGTGCACTGAGTGTTATACGCAACTAATGAATCATCGAACTTCACATAAAAAATAAAAATTAAAAATTAAAAAAATAAATAAAAAGATTTTAGGAATTCTGAATAGGAAGTACTCTTCAACCCAGGAAAGCTCTCAGTTCAAAGGATGCCTTTTTGCTCATGCAGAGTCAAGTAAAGACAATAAATCAGAGTAGAGTGAGGTGCAAAGTTCTGCAGCAATGTAACTGGCTCACCCAAATAACCTCTAGGGTATTCCTACCTATGAGACTCTACACACAGACAATTTAAGCTGGGAAATGAACAATATTTAGTCTGAATTTCATCAATAGATAAAAGCCTCAGACTTGAAGGGAGAGAGATATCAATTGCCAGTGAGCAAAAATGTTGCATATTTTGACCTTAGCCTGTGGCACAGCTGTTTGACTTCATTTTATGGTGACATTAATTAAGAAAATCAGGTGCTCTGAAATCCATTTGAATTACTGTCAACTATTACCGTTTAATCAGATTTCAAGAAGCCAGATACTACAAGAATCTTAAACCCAACTAACACAGGAAGTGTTTGGTCTTCCCTATAACATTCTCAATCTAACAGAACTTCATCTAAGCTTCAGTGGCCAACTTAGTCATTTAGTGTTAAAACTACCCAGATACGTTTTGCTAGAGTGGAGGGGGGGTGGGAGGGATGGGCTGGCTGGGTGATGGATGTTGGGGAGGGTATGTGTTGTGGTGAGCACTGTGTATTGTGTAAGACTGAAAAAATCACAGACCTGTACCCCTGAAACAAATAATATGTTATACGTTAGTAATAATAATAATAATAATAATAATAATAATAATAAACAACTACCCAGGATTGATCAATTGAGTTGCTATGACCAGCTAAGTTCTGAGGAGTTTCAGTTCCCTGAGAGGTGAAATTATTTCATTGTCTAGATTACTTCCCCTTGGTACAGGTCCAAGGGTATATGTTCTGCAGTAAAATTTGGGATCAGGCTTAGAAAGTTCGCAAGTCCCCTTTTTGAGTGTTTCTGAGGAAGCTATTTATGTGTAAAGATCTATCAAGGCCCACATCTGATCTTTTTCTCCTTGGGGTTGAAGAATAAAAGAGGCTCGGTAGCAGGAAATAGTGTAAATGTATAATAATAAATCGTGTAAACAAACAATTGTAAGCACTGCTGATGAAGATGAAACTTAGGCAGATAGCACTCCTCCACATGCTACTCAGGGTTTTTATGGGCAGAGATTTGCTGACAATAGTGCCTTCATGACTCCAACTTAGTAGTATTTCTGCTGAAGCAAACACAACCTCCTAGTTTAAGGAAATGAAGACATCTTTTATTTTCCCCTTACAATCTGTGCTAGGCAGGAGGTTTCACCCTACTTTAAAAATGTACTTTAAGATATAAGATAGAGGATGGATTTTACACCATGGATGTCTGGCTCTCATTTTCGGAAGACTACAGAGGGGGAAAAATCAAAGAGTGTATCTGTGGTATATGAGAAATAATGATAATATTTGGGAGTGGAGATATACGGGAAATGTTTCCTTAATCACATCTCACTCTCATCACTATATTACCCTTTGACCTACCAGTGATTTTCTAACTCCAGAAAAATATATGTCTGAATATCAACATACAGAGTTCCTCAGAAACTCAAGCAATATATTGGAGCTAAATCCTAGTATAAGGTGTTGAACATAATTTAGTTTTACCCTAAAAAAAAATGTCTGATGGGTAAAAGTTTTGATGTGAATGTAAATTTAATATTCAACTGTATAACCATAAATATAGCATAAAATTATGCTACCTTTTAGCTAGAAGAAGTCACTAGCTATAGACTTGAATTTCCAAGTCCCTATCAGTATTCCAAATAATGTTCTTGGGTTTCTCAGAAAGGAAAGGGAATGACAGGACAAAGGTACTCCTCAAAGACTCTGTAAGTTATTGTTGATATATTCCTACTTTTTCTAAGCCCTGTACAAAGTAATTTCAGGACTAGGAAAACATTTTTTAAAGGCACATCTTCCTCAAAAACAAGTGGGTCTATTGAAAGGATCATATGGTTCTTATCTTTCTTTTATTAATGTGGTGTATCACACTGATTGATTTGTGAATATTAAACCACCCTTGCAAACCAGGAATAAATCCCACTTGATCGTGATGAATGATTTTTTTAAATGTATTTTTGGATTAGGTTTGTTAGTATTTTATTGAGAATATTTGCAGCCATGTTAATCAGGAATATTGGTCTTTTTAGTGGAGTTTGTATGGTTTTGGTATCAGGATAATGCTGGCCTCATTGAATGAGTTTGGAAGTCTTCTATTTTTTTGGAATAGTTTAAGAAGAATAGATATTAACTCTTTTTAAAAGTTTGATAGAGGGGCGCCTGGGTGGCACAGCGGTTAAGCGTCTGCCTTCGGCTCAGGGTGTGATCCCGGCGTTCTGGGATCGAGCCCCACGTCAGGCTCCTCCTCTATGAGCCTGCTTCTTCCTCTGCCACTCCCCCTGCTTGTGTTCCCTCTCTCACTGGCTGTCTCTGTCTCTGTCAAATAAATAAATAAAATCTTAAAAAAATAAATAAAAAATTTAAAAAATAAAAGTTTGATAGAAATCACCTATGAAACCATCTGACCCTGGACTTTTGTTTGTTGGGAGTTTTGTGGTTGCTGATTCAACTTTTTGCTGGCTATTAGTCTGTTCAAGTTTTCCATTTCTTCCTGTTTTAGTTTCAGTAGTTTGTATGTTTCTAGAAATTTATCCATTTCTTCTAGGTTGTCTAATTTGTTGGCATATAGTTTTTTGTAATATTCTCTTATAATTGTTTGTATTTCTGTGGTGTTGGTTGTTACTTCTCCTCTCTCACTTGTGATTTTATTATTTGGGTCCTTTCTCTTTCATTTTGATAAGTCTGACTAGAGGTTTATCATTTTTTTTTCAAAGAACTGGCTCTTGGTTTCATTGATCTATCATGGTTTTAGTTTCTATGTCATTACTTCTACTCTAATCTTTTTTATTTTCATCCTTCTGCTGACTTCAGGGTTCATTTGTTGTTCACCTAGCTCCTTTAGGTGCAAAAATCTCTTATTTGAGATTTTTTTGTGCTTGTTGAGGTAGACCTGTATTGCTATATACTTCCATGTTAGGACTACTTTTGCTGCATCCCAAAGGTTTTGAAACATTGTGTTTTCATTTTCATTTATTTCCAAATATTTGCTTATTTCTTTCTTGATTTCCTAGTTTATGCATTCATTGCTTAGTAGCATGTTTTTTAACCTCCATGCATTTGTGGTCTTTCCAGATGTTTTCTTGTGGTTGCCTTCTAGTTTCACAGTATTGTGGTCAGAAAAGGTGCATGGTATGACTTCAATCTTTTTGTATTTGTTGAGTCCTGATTTGTGACCTCATATGTGATCTATTCTGGAGAATGTCCCCTGTGCACCTGAAAAGAATGTGTATTCTGCAGTTTTACAATGGAATATTCTGAATATGTTCGGTTGCAGGCTTTTTTTTTTTTCCTTTCAGTGCTTTGAATATATCATGCCACTTTCTTCTGACCTGCAAAGTTTCCTTTGAAAAATCAGCTGATAGCTTTATGTGTCTTCCCTTGTATGCAACTGTTTTCTTTTCTCTTGCTACTTCAAAAATTCTCTGTGATTAATTTTTGCCATTTTAATTATCATATGTCTTGGTGTGGACCTCTTTGAGTTCATTTTGTTAAGGGCTCTCTGTGACTCTTGGATCTGGATGTCTGTTTCCTCCCCCAGATTAGGGAAATTTCCAGTTATTTTTCTTCAAATACATTTTCTGCTGCCCTTTCTCTTTCTTCATTCTGGGTTTCCTATAATATGAATGCTATTATGCTTGCCAATTTCTCTGGGTTCCCTTAACCTATTCTCATTTTTTTTATTATTCATTTTATGTTCTGACGTTAAGCTTGGTTGATTTTCTTTTTTTAATTTTTTTTTAAAAATTATTATGTTATGTTCATTTTATTCTGTGTTCCAGTGCACCTATATGTTTTTCTGATTCCTGTAGTCTACTATTTATTCCCTCTAGTGTATTTTTAATTTCAGTTAATGAGTTCTTCATCTCTGATTGGTTCTTTTTTATATTTTCTATCACTTTGTCACAGGAGTCACAGAGATCCTCCACTCTTTTTTCAAGTCCAGTAAGTAACTTTATGACCATTACTTTGAATTCTTAATCAAGCAAATTTTTATCTCTGTTTTGTTTAGGTCTTTTACTGTGATTTTGTTCTGTTCTTCCATTTCTTTCTTTCTTTTTTTTTTAAGAAGGAGGGGGGCAGAGAGAGAATCTTAAGCATGCTCCACACCCAGTCTGGGGCCCAACTTGGGGCTCAATCTCACAACCTTGATATCATGACCTGAGCCAAAATGAAGAGTTGGATGCTTAACTGACTGAGCTACCAAGGCACCCCTATTTTATTTAAATTTCCGTGTGTTTCTATGTATTGGAAAATTAAGGTATGTCTCCTCATCCTGAAAATAGTGGCCTTATGAAGAAGAGGTCCTGTAGTGCCCTGTAGTGTAATGCCTTCTGTTCACCAGATCCTGGCATTTCAGGGGTGTATCTTATGTGTGTTAAATGCATCTCACTTTTATGCTTGAGTTGCAGTTTCTTTTAGTCCAGTCAGCTGCAGTGGTCTTTGTCAGTTGTTTGAAGGGTATTGTTTCTGTGCTGTTAAGTGGCTCATCTGGGGATGTCTTGGGCTTGTAGTTGGATCAAACCAGATGCCTGCTCTCATCTCATTTGCCAGAAGTGTACTGGCACCCAACTGCAGGCCACACTTCTTGCATTTTTCCTGAAAGCCTTTGTTGTTGGGCAGGGACTATAGTCAGACTAGATGTCTGTTCCTAGTCTATCTGTTGGGGTTGCAGCAACCCCGAACTACAGGGCTCTCTCTTTGTGTTGCTCCCTATGAGGTTTTTGTTGGGGGGCAGGGCTGGAAGTCAAATCAGATTTCTGTACCAGCATACTGCTGGGGCTGCAGTCAAACTGGTGTGTGTGGTTATCTTCCCCTTTCTACAGGACAAGAGTTGGTTTGGAGAGGTGCTGACCACTGTTGGGGATGCTTACAAAATGAGATGAATCAGGTGTTGCTTTAGAGTGACTCTTGCCGAGCGGGGCAGGTTGCATGGGCCAAGGTTGTAGGAGAAAGAAGGGGCACAGCACAGTGTTAACCAGGTAGATGGCAAGAATTTTGATGGTTCTCACAGGTGTCCAGGTATCTAGACTGGGGAGCAGGAAAGAAATTATGTGTACCAACTCTTTTCTTCTTAGAGTAGTCACCCAAAGACCCATGCCCTTCCAGCACATGTTCTGAGTTTAATAAATATATCTCTTTCCCATACACCCCAGTGATTTTCAAACTTTTGTTTCTATGATTATCATGATGGGGCTGTTTGGTTGTTCTCTCATTATCCTATTGTCTTAGAGCTTTCCCAGAGCTGAGACTGAGGATTTAAAAAAAAAAATTAAGGGTTAAGCCACACTGATTTAAAAACTCATGAAGTTAAGCCTCTGGTGTTTTCAAAGCCTAATATTATAGGGACTTGTTGTCCAAGTGCAGCTTTCCCATGTCTGTGGGGACTGATATGAGGTCTGTTTCATTCCCTTCTTTGAGCTTCTTGTGTCCCTCCAGTTAGTGCTTAGTTTCGCAGGGTAGTTTTGTTCCCTACCAGGACTATGCCCTTCTCACCATTTTTGTTGTGACCTCCTCTCTAGAATTAACTGTGGAGAGTGTGTTCTGCCAGTCTTCTGTTCATTTTCTGGGTTAGCTACACTGATGTGGCTATTATCTAGATTTAGCTATGTGATGAGGTGAGCTTAGGATGCTCTTACTTGGTCATCTTCCATTTTGAGTTACTCCCTGCATTTTGAGTTACTTTTCTGTATGGTGTGAGAAAGTGGTCCAATTTCACTCTTTTCATTCTTTTGTATGTAGCTTTCCAGTTTCCCCAGCACCATTTACTGAAGAAATTACCTTTTCCCCAATGTATATTCTTGCCTCCATTGTCATAAATTAATTGATACCATATAATATGGGATTATTTCTGGGCTCTCTATTCTGTTCCATTGAACTATGTGTCTATTTTTGTGTCATTACCATACATTTTGATTACTACAGATTTGTAGTATATCTTGAAATCTGGAATTGTGATGCTTCTAACTCCATTATTGTTTCTCAGGATCACTTTGGCTATTTGAGGGTGTTTCATCATTCCATACAAATTTTAGTATTAATTGTTCGGTTTTGTGAGAAATGCTGTTGGAATTTTTAAATTTAAATTCAAGTTAGTTAATGTAGAGTGTAGTATTAGTTTCAGGGGTAGAAATTAGGGATTCATCAATTGCATAAAACACCCAGTGCTCATTACATCAAGTTTCCTCCTTAAAGCTCATCACCCAATTACCACATCCCTCACTCACCTCCCCTCCAGTAACCCTGTTTGTTCCATAGAGTCAAGAATCTATTATAGTTTCCTGGAGGAGTTAAGATGGTGGAGGAGTAGGGGTCCCCTTTTTCAGCTGGTCCCTGAGTTGAGCTGGATAGGTACCAGACCATCCTGAACACCCACAGAATTAGCCTGAGACAAAGGAAGATACATCTGGATCTCTACAGATGAACATCTCCAGCACTGAGTATTGAGGTACAAAGCAGGGAGCCCTGAGTCCGCACACAGATATAGGTAGATAAATGGAAGGGGGAGGGAGCCTCCACACTCAGGCACCAGGAAGCTGTAGCCACCTACACTGGGGAGTGGGCTGACTCGCGGACCAGCACCCGCAAGAGAGCAGACTGAGACGTGAGCCTGGGAATTCATGTGACCAGTCTGAAAACTGGTGCTTGGAGTGCACGCAAACCACACTGAAACGGAGTCCCAGAGTGAGCGGGGGAGGCTGGCAGCTGGCAGCTGGCGGCTGATGGTGCTAGAAGCAAAAAGGACAGAGATGTGCAGACCCTGGAAATGAGAGCTGGGACGCCGGCTGTGAGGCGCACATCCCGGGACACTGTAGGGTTAAGCAGCACCAACAGAAACAGAGTTAAAGTGGCCAGAAGAGCTCAGTGGAGAGTGGACTGCAATCTCTCTGTTCTGAGACAGAGGCTGGGATTCAGTCACTGCTGCTCTGACTCTCAGGAGAGCCACAGAAAACCGCCAGGGAAACCCGCCAGAGAACAAAAGCCTGGAAACACTGGCTCACAGTGTGCCCATCCACATTCCCCCTGGTAGGGGACAGGGAGACTCTACACAAACAGGGTTGCCTGAGTATCACTGCGGCAGGCCCCTGCCCCAGAAGGGAGGCTGAAAAATCAAGAAGCCCACATCCCTAGGGTCCCTTTAAAACAAGGGCACACTGCCTGGGTCCTGGTCATTAATTTGGGCTCTGGGCAACCCCACTACCTCTCCTCATCAGAATGAAGAGAAGGAGAAATCCCCTCCAAGCAAAGAAGACAATGAGTCTGTGGCATCTGCCACGGAAATGATGGATATGGATTTAACCAAATTATCAGAAATGGAGTTCAGAGTAACAATGGTCAAGATGATGTGTAGACTTGAAAAAAAAATAGTAACAAAAATATTAACAAGAATATAGAATCTCTAAGGGCAGAAATGAGAGCGACTCTGGCAGAAATGAAAAATGCTATGAATCAAATGCTGTCAAAACTAAATGCCCTGACGGCCAGAGTAAATGAAGCAGAAGAACAAAGCAGTGAATTGGACGGTGGGTTTGTAGAAGAGAAAGCCAAAACAGAAACTTGGCTCATAATATCTAATCTCAAGAATGTAGGTTACAGGAGATTACTGAGTCAATGAAACGAGCCAATGTCAGAATCATCGGCATCCCTGAGGGGGTGGAGAAAAACAGAGGTCTAGAAGAGATATTTGAACAAATTGTAGCTGAAAACTTCCCTAAACTAGCAAGGGATACAAACATTCGTGTCCAAGGGGCAGAGAGGACCCCACCCAAGCTCAACTATGACAAACCTATGCCACGTCACATCATAGTGCAATTCGCAAATATTAGATCCAAGGATACAGTATTGAATGTGGCCAGGGCAAAGAAATTTCTCACGTACCAAGGCAAAGGTATCAGAATTACATCGGACCTGTATACACAGACCTGAAATGAGAGAAAGGGTTGGGGGTGCATTTTTATTTTTTATTTATTTATTTTTAAAGATTTTATTTATTCATTTGACAGACATAGAGACAGCCAGCAAGAGAGGGAACACAAGCAGGGGGAGTGGGAGAGGAAGAAGCAGGCTTCCAGCGGAGGAGCCTGATGTGGGGCTCGAACCCAGAATGCCGGGATCACGCCCTGAGCCGAAGGCAGACGCTTAACGACTGAGCCACCCAGGTGCCCCGGGGGTGCATTTTTAAAGCTCGTTCAGAGGAAAACATGCAGCCAAGGATCCTCTACCCAGCAAGGCTGTCATTCAGAATGGATGGAGAAATAAAGACCTTCCAGAATTGCCAGTCATTGACCAATTCCGTAACCATGAAACCAGCCCTAAGGGGTATTGAGGGGGGTTCTATAAAAGTAAAAAGGCCCCAAGAGTGATACAGAACAGAAAGTTACAATCTATAGAAACAAGGACTTTACAGACAACATGACATCATTAAAATCATATCCCTCAATAATCACTCTCAATTTGAATGGCCTAAAAGCTCCCATAAAATGCCAGGGTTGCAGATTGGATAAAAAGACATGACCCATTCATTTGCTGTCTACAAGAGACTCATTTTGAACTTAAAGATACATCCAGACTGAACGTAAAAGTATGGAAAACCATCTTTCAAGCCAATGGACCTCAAAAGAAAGCTGGGGTAGCAATTCTCATATCAGACAGATTGGATTTTAAACTAAAGACTATAGTTAGAGATACAGAAGGGCACTATATTATTCTTAAAGGATGTATGCAACAAATTGATATGACAATTATAAATATCTATGCCCCCAAGAGGGGAGCAGCATGATACACAAGCCAACTCTTAACCAGAATAAAGAGACATATAGATAAAAATATGTTAATAGTAGGGGACCTCAACACTCCACTATCAGCAATAGATAGATCACCTAAGCAGAAAATTAACAAAGAAAAAAGAGCTTTGATTGCCATACTAGAACGATGTACCTCATAGATATTTATAGAACACTACACCCCAGAACCAAAGAATACTCATTCTATTCTAATGCACATGGAACATTCTCCAGAATAGATCATGTTCTGGGTCACAAAACAGGTCTCAACTGGTACCAAAAGACTGAAATTATTCCCTTCGTATTCTCAGATCACAATGCTTTGAAATTGGAACTCAAGCACAAGGAAAAATTTGGAAGAAACTCAAACTCTTGGAAACTAAGAACCATCCTGCTCAAGCATGATTTGATAAACCAGGATATCAAAAATCAATTTAAACAATTCACACGGAGACCAATGAGAATGAAAACACAATGGTCCAAAACCTATGGGACACTGCAAAGGCAGTCCTAAGGGGGAAATACATAGCCATCTAAGCCTCACTTAAATAATAGAAAAATCTAAAATGCATTTTTTATATTCTCACCTCAAGAAGTTGGAACAGCACCAGAGGGACAGCCCTAATCCATGCACAAGGAAGCAGTTGATCAAGATTAGAGCAGAGATCAATGAATTAGAAACCAGGAGCACAGTGGAGCAGATCAACAGAACTAGAAGCTGGTTCTTTGAAAGAATAAATAAAATAGATAAGCCACTGTCAAGACTTATCCAAAAGAATAGAGAAAGGACCCGGATTAATAAAATTATGAATGAAAAAGGAGAGGTCACAACCAACACCAACAAAATAGGAAGGATCATTAGAAACTTTTATCAACAGCTTTATGCCAATAAATTAAGCAACCTGGGAGAGATGGAGGCCTTCCTGGAAACCTATAAACTACCAAGACTGAAAAGGAAGAAATTGATTTTTTAAACAGACCAATTAATTATGAAGAGATTGAAGCAGTGATTAAGAACCTTAAAAAAAAAACAAAACTCCAGGGCATGATGGATTCCCCAGGGAATTCTACCAAACATTCAAAGAAGAAATAATACCTATTCTCCTAAAGCTGTTTCAAAAAATATAAACAGAAGGAAATCTACCAAACTCATTCTATGAGGCCAATATTACCTTGATCCCCAAACCAGGCAAAGACCCCATCAAAAAGGAGAAATACATACCAATATCCCTCATGAATATGGATGCCAAAATTCTCAACAAGATCCTAGCTAATAGGATCCAACCATACATTAAAGGGGATTATCCATCATGACCAAGTGGATTCATCCCAGGGATGCAAGGGTGGTTCAACATTTGCAAATCTATCAGTGTGATAGGTTATATCAACAGGAAAAAAGTCAAGAATGATATGATCCTCTCAATAGATGCAGAAAAACCATTAGAAAAAACACAGCATCATTTCCTGATCAAGATACTTCAGAGTGTAGGGATAGAGGGTACATTCCTCAATCTCATAAAAACCATCAATATAAAGCTTACAGCAAATATCATTCTCAATGGGGAAACCTGGAAGCCTTTCCCTTAAGATCAGGAACACGACAAGGATGCCCACTCTTGAAGTTATTATTCAACATAGTACTAGAAGTCCTTCCAACAGCAAGCAGAAAACAAAAAAGGATAAAAGGTATCCAAATCGGCAGAGAAGAAGTCAAAATGTCTCTCTGTGCAGATGACACCATGCTCTTTATGGAAAACCCAAAATAATCCACCCTCAAACTACTGGAAGTTATAGAGCAATTCAGCAATGTGCTGGGATGCAAAATCAATGCTCAGAAATCAGTTGCATTTCTATACACGAACAATGAAACTGAAGAAAGAGAAATCAGGGAAACCATCAGATTTACAATAGCACCAAAAATCATACATTATCTTGGAATTAACTTAACCAGAGACGTAAAGTATCTATATTCTAGAAACTACAAATCACTCTTGAAAGACATTAAAGAAGACACAAAAAGATGGAAAAATATTTCATGCTCATGGATTGGAAGAATTAACATAGTTAAAATGTCCATGCTACCCAGAGCAATCTACACTTTCAATGCTATCCTGATCAAAATACCAATGACATTTTTTAAAGAACTGGAACAAACAGACCTTAAATATGTGTGGAACCAGAAAATGCCCTGAATCGCCAAAGAATTGTTGAAAAGGAAAAAAAAAAAAAAGCTGGGGACATCACAATGCCGGATTTCAAGTTGTACTACAAAGCTGTGATCACAAAGACAGCATGGTACTGGCACAAAAACAGATACATAGACCAATGGGACAGAAGAGAGAACCCAGAAATGGACCCTCAGCTCTTTGAGCAACTAATCTTTGATAAAGCAGGAAAAAACATCCAGTGGAGAAAAGACAGTCTCTTCAATAAATGGTGCTGGGAAAAGTGGACAGCTACATGCAAAAGAATGAAACTTGACCACTCTCTCACACCATACACAATGATAAACTCCAAACGGATGAAAGACCTCGATGTGAGACAGGAATCCATCAAAATCCTGGAAGAGATAATAGGCAGCAAACTCTATGACATCGGCCACAGCAACTTTTTCATGACACATCTCCAAAGGCAAGAGAAACAAAAGCAAAAATGAACTTGTGGGACTTCATCAAGATGAAAAGCTTCTGCACAGCCAAGGAAACAGTCCAAAAAACTAAGAGGCAGCCCACGGAATGGGAGAATATATTTGCAAATGACACTACAGATAAAAGACTGGCATGAGAGACTATGGACTCTGAGAAACAAACTGAGGGCTTCAGAGGGGAGGGGTGGGGGAATGGGGTAGGCTGGTGATGGGTAGTAAGGAGGGCCCATATTGCGTGGTGCACTGGGTGTTATACACAACTAATGAATCATTGAACTTTACATCAAAAAAATAATAAACACCTTACCATTAAAAAAAAGATTGGTATCCAAGATCTACAAAGAACTTCTCAAACTCAATACACGAGAAACAAATAAACAAATCATAAAGTGGGCAGAAGATATGAACAGGAACTTTTCCAATGATCACATACAAATGGCTAACAGACACATGAAAAAATGTTCAACATCATTAGCCATCAGGGAAATTCAAATCAAAACCACACTGAGATACCACCTTATGCCAAGTTAGAATGGGCAAAATGGACAAGGCAAGAAATAACAATTGTTGGAGAGGATGTGGAGAAAGGGGATGTCTCCTACATTGTTGGTGGGAATGCAAGTTGGTAGAGCCACTCTGGAAAACAGTGTGGAGATCCCTTCAAAAGTTAAAAATTTAAAAATTGAGCTACCCTAGGAACCAACAATTGCACTACTGGGTATTTACCCCAAAGATACAGATGTAGTGAAGAGAAGGGCCATATGCACCCCAATGTTCATAGCAGCATTGTCCACAATAGCTAAATCGTGGAAGGAGCTGAGATGCCCTTCAACAGATGACTGGATTAAGAAGTTGTGGTCCATATATACAATGGAATATTACTCAGCTATCAGAAAGAATGAGTTCTCAACATTTGCTACAACATGGACGGCACTGGAGGAGATAATGCTAAGTGAAATAAGTCAAGCAGAGAAAGACAACTATCATATGATTTCTCTCATCTATGGAACATAAGAACTAGAATGATCAGTAGGGGAAGAGGAAAGGGGGGGTAAACAGAAGGTAGAATGAACCATGAGAGACTATGGACTCTGGGAAACAAACTGAGGGCTTCAGAGGGGAGAGGGTTGGGGGAATGGGATAGGTTGGTGATGGGTAGTAAGGAGGGTACGTATTGCATGGTGCACTGGGTGTTATATGCAACTAATGAATCATGGAACTTTACGTCAAAAACCAGGGATGTACTGTATGGTGACTAACATAATATAATAAAAAGATATTATTATTATTTTAAAAAAGTATCTCTTATAGTTTACCTCCCTCCTGTTTTTATCTTAATTTATTTTTCCTTCCTTTTCCCTATGTTCATCTTGTTTCTTAAATTCCACATATGAGTATATGCAAGTGCTGGATCACTAAACTCTACCTCCACAACAAAACAAAACAAAACAAACAAAAAAACAACAAAACAAACACAGAGACAAAAATAGCTTTTTGCCTCCAAAAAAAAAAAAAAGTACAAAAAAATCCTGTCTTTAAGACCAGGTGGTTGGAAGAACTGATGAAAATCAACCCCTCTCATTTTCCCAGCCTGTGACTTTGGGGAAATGTTGTCCTTGTGCATTTCCTGTGCATTCCTCTGTCTTTCTCTCTCAACTTTCTCTGTGACCATGACTCCCTCCCCTCTTCAGCACCCATGATCTGTTTCTGCCTTAAACCACACCTCCACCATCCTACGTTCTTTGATATGGCTTCTTCTCTCCGTTTAGATGTGGATTTGTTTAGTTGTTCCGTCAGTCTGCAGGTTGATTTCTGGGTTATTTAGAATGATTTGATAGTTACCTAGTTGTGTTCATGTGACAAGATGGACCTAGGTTCTTCCTCCTCCTCTGCCATCTCCTCTGACTTCCATCTACATTTATTTATATGATTATATGATTTTCTTTTATTAATGTATATAATGTATTACCTTAATTGATTTGTGTATCTTGAACCATCACTGTATCCCAGAGATAAATTCAACTTGATCATGGTGAATGGTCCTCTTACTCTGCAGCTGAATTCATTTTACAAAAATTTTACTGATAATTTTGCATCTATATTCATCAGGGATATGAGATAGTTTTCTTTTCTTGTGATGTCTTTGCTTACTTGTCTTATCAGGGTTGGTCTCTTAAATGAGTCTAGGATGGGTTCTTACTCTTGAATTTATGGGAAGAATTTGAAAATGATGGATATTAATTCTTCTTTGGTAGAATTCAGGAGAGAAGTTATGTGGTCCTTGGATTTTCTTCATTGGGAGATTTTCATTACTGATTTAATCTCATTACTTGTAATTGCTCTGTTCAGATCTTCTCTTTATTCCTGATACAGTCTTGATAAGTTGTATGTTTCTAAGATTTTTTCTATTTCTTCCAGGTTGTCTGGTTTGTTGGCCTGTTGTTGTTCATAGTAATTTCTTAACAATCCCTTTTAATTCTGTGGTCTCAGGTGGAACAACTTTTTTAATATTTATGATTTTGATGATTTGGTTCTTTTTTATTCATTCCTTGTTTAGTGAACAGTTTACCAATTTTATTTTTACAAAGAAACAACTCTTAGTTTTGTCAATATTGTTTTTCTATGTTCTATTTCATTTATTTCTGCTCTAATCTTTATAGTTTTCTTCCTCTGCTAACTCTGGCTTCCTTTTTTTTTCTTTATCTAACTTCTTGAGGCACAGAGGTAGTTTGTCCATGATCTTCCTTGTTTCTTAATATAAGAATCCAGTGCTATGAAATTTTTCTTTGAACTGCTTCTGCTACATCTCACAAGTTTTGGCATGAGTGTTTTCATTTTTTTTCAAGAATGAATATATATATATATATTCCACATAATTAATATACTTGATTTATTAATGAATTAATAAATATATATTTAAATTTCCCCTTTACATTTCTTTTGATCCATTGGCTATTCAGGGGATCATTGTTTAATTTCCATATGTTCATGAGTTTTAAATTTCTCCTTCTGTTATTGACTTCTAGTTTCATACTATTGTGATCAAGTTAGATACTGGTATGGTTTCAGTCGTACTGAATTTGCTAACACTTGTTTGGTAGCCTGAAATAGTGTCTATATGAGAAAATGTTTCATGTACATTTAAGAAGAATGTGTATTCCTCTGTTGTCAAACAAAAAATTATGTATATGTCTATTAGGTCACTTTGGTCTATAAAGTTGTTCAAATCCACTGTTTCCTTACTGAATCTCTGGTTGATCTATCCATTTGGGGGGGGACTATTAATGTCTCCATCTATTATTGAATTGATGTTTATTTCCTCTATTAATTCTGTTCGCTATTGCTTTATATGTTCAAGTGCCCCAATGTTGGGTAGATAAATGTTTACACTTGTTATATATTTATTGTTTTCTTTTAATTCAATATATAAATATATAGTACATCATTAGTTTTTGATGTAATGTCCGATGATTCATTAGTTGCATAAAACACCCAGTGTTCATCACATCACATGCCCTCTTTAATGCCCAGTTATCCCATCCCCCCACGCACCGCCCTTTCCACAACCCTGTTTGTTTCCCGGAGTCAAGAGTGCCTCATGGTTTGGCTCCCCCTCTGATTTCTTCCCATTCAGTTTTCCCTCCCTTCCCTTATAGTCCTCTGTGCTATTTCTTATATTCCACAAATGAGAGAAACCATATGACAATTCTCTTTCTCTGCTTGACTTATTTCACTTAACATAATCCCCACCAGTTCCATCCATGTAAATGTAAAAAGTAGGTATTCATCCTTTCTCATGGCTGAGTAATATTCCATGGTATATATGAACCACATCTTCTTTATCCATTCATCTGTTGAAGGACATCTCAGATCTTTGCACAGTTTGGTTATTTTGGACATTGCTGCTATGAACATTAGGGTGCATGTGCCCCTTCTCTTCACTGCATCTGTATCTTTGGGGTAAATACCTAGTAGTGCAATTGCTGGGTCATAGGGTAGCTCTATTTTTATCTTCCTAATGATCCTCCATACTGTGTTCCAGAGTGGCTATACCAGCTTTGAATTCTGACGAGCAGTGTAAAAGAGATGCCCTTTCTCCACATCCTTGTCAGCACTTGTTGTTTTCTATCTTGTTAATTTTAGTCATTCTCTCTCTCTCTCTCTCTTTTTTTATTATGTTAGTAACCATACAGTACCTCCCTGGTTTCTGATATAAAGTTGCATGATTCATTAGTTGCATATAACACCCAGTGCACCATGCAATATGTACCCTCCTTAGTACCCATCACCATCCTATCCCATTCCCCCAACCTCCTCCCCTCTGAAGCCCTCAGTTTGTTTCTCTGAGTCCATAGTCTCTCATGCTTCATTCCCTCTTCTGATTACACCCCCTTTCTTTATTCCTTTCTTCTCCTACCATCTTCCTAGTTCTTATGTTCCATAGAAGAGAGAAACCATATGATAATTGTCTTTCTCTGCTTGACTTATTTCACTTAGCATTATCTCCTCAAGTGCCATCCATGTTGCAGCAAATGTTGAGAAATCGTTCTTTTTGATAGCTGAGAAATATTCCATTGTATATATGGACCACATCTTCTTAATCCAGTCATCTGTTGAAGGGCATCTCAGCTCCTTCCACGATTTAGCTATTGTGGACAAAGCTGCTATGAACATTGGGGTGCATATGGCCCTTCTCCTCACTATGTCTGTAAATTTGGGTAAATACCCAGTAGTGCAATGGCTGGATCCTAGGGTAGCTCAATTTTTAACTTTTTAAGGGACCTCCACACTGTTTCCCAGAGTGGCTGTACCAACTTGCATTCCCACCAAAAATGTAGGAGGGATCCCCTTTCTCCACATCCTCTCCAACAATTGTTATTTCTTGCCTTGTCCATTTTGCCCATTCTAACTTGGCATAAGGTGGTATCTCAGTGTCATTTTGATTTGAATTTCCCTGATGGCTAATGATGTTGAATATTTTTTCATGTGTCTGTTAGCCATTTGTATGTCATCATTGGAAAAGTGTCTATTCATATCTTCTGCCCATTTTATGATTTGTTTATTTGTTTCTTGTGTTTTGAGTTTGAGAAGTTCTTTGTAGATCTTGGAAACCAGTCTTTTATCTGTAGTGTCATTTGCAAAATCTTCTCCCATTCCGTGGTCTGCCTCTCAGTTTTGTTGACTGTCACCTTGCTGTGCAGAAACTTTTGGTTTTGATGAAGTCACACAAGTTCATTTTATCTTTTCTTACTCTTGCCTTTGGAGATGTGTCATGAAAGGTTGCTTTGGCCGATGTCGTAGAGGTTGCAGCCTATGTTGTCCTCTAGGATGTTGATGGATTCCTGTCTCACATTGAGGTCTTTCATCCATTTGGAGTTTATCTTTGTGTATGGTGTGAGAGAGTGGTCTAGTTTCATTCTTTTGCATGTAGCTGTCCAATTTTCCCAGCACCATTTATTTAAGAGACTGTCTTTTTTCCACTGGATGTTTTTTCCTGCTTTATCAAGGATTAGTTGCCCAAAGATCCAAGGGTCCATTTCTGGGTTCTCTATTCTGTTCCATTGGTCTATGTGTCTGTTTTTGTGCCAGTACCATGCTGTCTTTGTGATCACAGCTTTGTAGTACAGCTTGAAATCTGGAATTGTGACTGCCCACCGGGTTGTTTTTCCTTTTCAACAATTCTTTGGCGATTTTGGGCATTTTCTGGTTCCACACATATTTAAGGGCTGTTTTTTCCAGTTCTTTGAAAAATGTCATTGGTATTTTGATCAGGATACCATTGAAAGTGTAGATTGCTCTGGGTAGCATGGACATTTTAACTATGTTAATTCTTCCAATCCATGAGCATGAAATATTTTTCCATCTTTTTTGTCTTCTTCAATGTCTTTCAAGAGTGATTTGTAATTTCTAGAATATAGATCATTTATGTCTCTGGTTAAGTTAATTTGAGATAACGTATGATTTTTGGTGCTATTTTAAATGGGTTGGATTCCCTAATTTCTCTTTCTTCAGTCTCATTGTTCATGTATAGAAATGCAACTGATTTCTGAACATTGATTTTGTATCCCGGCACATTGCTGAATTGCTCTATAACTTCTAGTAGTTTGGGGGTGGATTCTTGTGGGTTTTCCATATACAGCATGCTGTCATCTGCGAAGAGAGACAGTTTGATTTCTTCTTTGAGGATATGATACCTTTTATCCCTTTTTGTTGTCTGATTGCTGTTGCAAGGACTTCTAGTACTATGTTGAATAATAACGTCGAGAGTGGGCATCCTTGTCGTGTTCCTGATCTTAAGGGAAAGGCTTCCAGCTTTTCCCCATTGAGAATGATATTTGCTGCAGGCTTTTCATAGATGGTATTTATGAGATTGAGGAATGTCCCCTCTATCCCTACACTCTGAAGGAATTTAATCAGGAAAGGATGCTGTATTTTGTCAAATGCTTTTTCTGCATCTATTGAGAGGATCATATGATTTTTGGCTTTTTTCTTGTTGATATGTTGCATCACGCTGATAGATTTGTGAATGTTGAACCACCTTTGCATCCCTGGGATGAATCCCACTAGGTCATGATGGATAATCCTTTTAATGTACTGTTGGATCCTTTAGCTAGGATCTTGTTGAGAATTTTGGCATGCATATTCATCAGGGAAATGAGGATGTAATTCTCCTTTTTGATGGGGTCTTTGCCTGGTTTGGTGATCAAGGTAATATTGGCCTCATAGAATGAGTTAGGTATTTTTCCTTCTGTTTCTATTTTTTGAAATAGCTTTAGGAGCATAGGTATTATTTCTTCTTTGAATGTTTGGTAGAATTCCCCGGGGAATCCATTAGGCCCTGGGGTTTTGTTTTTTGGAAGGTTTTTAATCACTGCTTCAATCTCTTCATAATTAATTGGTCTGTTTAAAAAATCAATTGCTTCCTGTTTCAGTCTTGGTAGTTTATAGGTTTCCAGGAAGGCCTCCATCTCTCCCAGGTTGCTTAATTTTTTGGCATAGAGCCATTGATAAAAGTTTCTAATGATCCTTCCTATTTTGTTGGTGTTGGTTGTGACCTCTCCCTTTTCAGTCATAATTTTATTAATTTGGGTCTTTTCTCCATTCCTTTGGATAAGTCTTGACAGTGGCTTATCTATTTTATTTATTCTTTCAAAGAACCAGCTTCTAGTTCTGTTGATCTGCTCTACTGTGCTCCTGGTTTCTAATTCATTGATCTCTGCTCTAATCTTGTTCAACTGCTTTCCCATGCGTGGATTAGGCCTGTTCTTCTGTTGCTTTCCAGCTTCTTGAGGTGAGAATATAAAAACTGCATTTTAGATTTTTCTATTCCTTTGAGTAAGTCTTGGATGGCTATGTATTTTCCCCTTAGGACTGCCTTTGCAGTGTCCCATAGGTTTTGGACCATTGTGTTTTCATTCTCATTGGTCTCCGTGAATTGTTTAAATTGATTTTTGATATCCTGATTTATCGAATCATTCTTGAGCAGGATGGTTCTTAGTTTCCATGTGTTTGAGTTTCTTCCAAATTTTTCCTTGTGATTGAGTTCCAATTTCAAAGCATTGTGATCTGAGAATACGAAGGGAATAATTTCAGTCTTTTGGTATCAGTTGAGACCTGTTTTGTGACCCAGAACATGATCTATTCTGGAGAATGTTCCATGTGCATTAGAATAGAATGAGTATTCTTTGGTTCTGGGGTGTAGTGTTCTATATATATCTATGAGGTCCAACTCCTCTAGAATGGCATTCAAAGCTCTTTTTTCTTTGTTAATTTTCTGCTTAGGTGATCTATCTATTTCTGATAGTGGAGTGTTGAGGTCCCCTACTATTAATGTATTTTTATCTATATGTCTCTTTATTCTGGTTAAGAGTTGGCTTGTGTATCTTGCTGCAACCCTGTTGGGGGCATATATATTTATCATTGTCATATCGACTTGTTGGATACATCCTTTAAGAATAATATAGTGCTGGGGCGCCTGGGTGGCTCAGTCGTTAGGTGTCTCCCTTTGGCTCACGGCATGATCCCAGCATTCTGGGATCGAGCCTCGCATCAGGTTCCTCCGCTGGAAGCCTGCTTCTTCCTCTACAACTTTCCCTGCTTGTGTTCCCTCTCTAGCTGGCTGTCTCTCTCTGTCATATATAAAAAAAGAGAATAATATAGTGCCCTTCTATATCTCTAACTATAGTCTTTAGTTTAAAATCCAATCTGTCTGATATGAGAATTGCTACCCAGTTTTCTTTTGAGGTCCATTGGCATTAAAGATGGTATTCCATCCCTTTACTTTCAGTCTGGATGTATCCTTAGGTTCAAAATAAGTCCTTTGTAGACAGCAAATGGATGGGTCATGTCTTTTTATCCAATTTGCAGCCCTGGCTTTTTATGGAAGCATTTAGGTCATTTACATTGACAGTGATTATTGACAGATATAATTTTAATGATGCCATGTTGCCTGTAGAATCTTTGTTTCAATAGTTGTGATAATCTGTTCTGTATCAGTCTTGGTGCCTTTTTACTTTTATAGAACCCCCCTTAATATCTCCCATAGGGCTGTTTTTGTGGTTACAAAATTGGTCAGTGACTGGTGATTCTGGAAGGTCTTTATCTCTCCATCAATTCTGAATGACAGCCTTGCTGGATAAAGGATCTTCCTTTGTCTCAGGCTGATTCTGTGGGTGTTCAGGATGGGATATTGGTCTATAATTCTCTTTTCTGATGTGGTCTTTGAATTGTTTTGGGATTAAGTTAATGCTGGCCTCATAGAACGAGTTTTGGAAGTTTTCCTCCCATTTCTATTTTTTTTAAACAGCTCCACTAGAATAGGTATTATTTCTTTTTTAAATAGTTGGTAGAATTCCCTTGGGAAGCGATGTGGCCCTGGACTCTTCTTTTTTGGAAGGTTTTTGATTACTGCTTCAATTTCCTTGCTGGTTATTTGTCTGTTCAGATTTTCTACCTGTTCCTGTTTCAGTCTTGGTAGTTTATAAATTTCCAAGAATGCATCCATTTCCTCCAGATTGCCTAATTTGTTGGCATTTAATTTCTCATAATATGTTCTTAAAATTGTCTGCGTTTCCTTGGTGTTGATCGTGATCACTCCCCCTTTCATTCATGATTTTATTAATTTGGTCCTTTCTCTTTTCTTTTGGATAAGTCTGGCCAGAGGTTTATCGATCTTATTAATTCTTTCAAAAACAAGCTTCTAGTTTCATTGATCTGTTCTACTGATCTTCTGGTTTCTATTTCATTGATCTGCTCCAATCTTTATTATTTCTCTTCTACTATGTGGTTTAGGCTTTATTTGCTATTCTTTCTTCAGTTCCTTTAGGTCTAAGGTTAGCTTATGTATTTGGAATTTTTCTAATTTTTTGAGAGAGTCTTGTATTGCAATGTACTTCCCTCTTAGGACTCCCTTTGCTGTATACCAGAGGTTTTGAACTGATGTGTTTTAATTCTCATTAGTTTCTATGACTTTTTAAGTTCTTTAATTTCCTGGTTGACCCATTCATTCTTTAGCAGGATGCTCTTTAACCTCCAAGTGTTTGAGTTCCTTCCAAGTTTCCTCTTGTGATTGAGTTCAAGTTTTACAGCATTGTGGTCTGAAAATATACAGGGAATAATCTGTTTTTTTTGTATCAGTTGAGACCTGATTTGTGACCCAGTATGTGATCTATTCTGGAGAATGTTCCACGTGCACTCCAGAGGAATGAGTATCCTGTGAAGTCCACCTGGTCCAGTGTGTCATTCAAAGCCCTTGTTTCTTTGTTAATACTCATATATGATCCGTCCATTGCTGTAAGTGGGGTGTGGAAGTCCCCTTCTATTAATGTAATATTATCAATGTTTCTTTATTTTGGTTCTTAATTTGTTCATATAATTGGCATTGCCATGTTGGGAGCATAAATCTTTACAATTGTTAGATCTCCTTGTTGTATATACCCTTTTAAGAGTGATAGAACGTCCCTTTAGATCTCTTACTATAGTCTTTGTTTTAAAATCTAATTTGTTTAATATGATGATTGCTGCCCCAGCGTTCTTTTGAGGTCCATTAGCATGGTAAATAGTTCTCCATCCCCTCACTTTCAGTTCAGAGATGTCTTTATGTCTAAAATGAGTCTCTTGTAGACAGCATATGGATGGGTCTTGCTTTTCATGCAATCTGATACTTTGTGTTTTTTGGTTGGAGCATTTAGCCTGTTTACATTCAGAGTAACTATTGAAAGATATTAATTTAGTGCCATTGTATTGCCTGTAAAGTTCTTGTTTCTGTAGTTCTTCTCTTTTTGTTTTTTTTTTCCTGGTCTATGCTAACTTTTGGGGTCTCTCTTCCCTTACTGTATCCCCCTTACTATTTTTTGCAGGGCTGGCTTGGTGTTCACATATTCTTTCAGTTTCTTTCTGTCCTGGAAACTCTTTTTGTCTCCCTCCATTCTGAATGACAGCCTTGCTGGATAAAGTATTCTTGGCTGCATGTTCTTCTCATTTATTACCCTGAATATATCATGCCAGCTCTTTCTGGCATGCCAGGTTTCTGTGGTTAAGTCTCATGTTAGTTTGTTGTTCCTCCCTCTTTACATAAGGAACCCCCTCTCCTGAGTTGCTCTCAGAAAAGCTTCTTTTTCTCTAAAGTTTGCAAGCTTCACTATTATATATTTGGGTGTTGATCTATTTTTATTTATTTGGGGAGGGGTCCTCTCTGCCCGTGGTACATGAATGCTTGTTTCCTTCCCCAGATTAAGGATGTTCTCAGCTATGATTTGCTCAAATATACCTTCCAGACCTCTCTCTCTCTCCACCCCCTCAGTCACCCCAATAATTCTGACTTTTTAAAAAAATTTTCTGGCATCATTAAAGTCATGAAGCCTTTTTTCATGGGATCTGAGTTGTCTTTCTCGCTTTTCCTCATCCTCCTTCCTTTCCATCAGCTTGTACTGTGCTCTAGATCACTTATTCTCTTCTGCCTCATTGATCCTAGCTGTTAGAGCATCCAATTTAGACTGCATCTCAGTTATAGCATTTTTAATTTCAGCCTTATTAGTTCTCATTTCTACCCTGAGAGATTCTTTACTGTCATTTTTGCTTTGTTCAAGCCCAGATATCAACTTAATAATTACTACCCTGAATTCCATTTCTGACATCTTAAATCCATCTTAATCCATATTGATTAGCTCTGTGGCAATGAACATTGTCTCTGGTTATTTTTTTTTTACTTATGAATTTCTCCTTCTATTCATTTTTCCCAGAGAAGGATGGGTGAAGGAGTGAGCAGGGTCCATAATATCAACCATGACTCAAGCAAAATACACCCTAGACAAGTCCAAAGTTGTTGGAATCACAGCATAAAAGCAAAGCAAAGCAAACCAAACCAAACCAAACAAGAAAAAGGGAGGAGACTATAATCTCACAGGTTGGAAAAAACTGCATGATCCACTTGTTCCTGGTTGAATTTTGGTCTGTGTGTTAGAAGACACCACATCCCAAAAGTTCAATGAAAGCAAAACATATATATATATATATATATATATATAGAGAGAGAGAGAGAGAGAGAGAGAGAGAGAATTGAATAGAGTGAAAAAAGTCTAAAGGACTAGATTGAAACATGTATCTATAAAATGTTAATGGAAAAAATAAAAGTTAAAAAGCTACTCAAAAACAAATGTTGGTAAAATAAGACTCTAGTTGAAATTGGAAAAAGGTAAGAAAAAAAAGGAAATGGAAAATTTTAAACTGAAAGGTAAATGAATTGTGAGAAAACACCTGGAGCTCAATATACTATTTTCCCCTGGCACTGGTTTTTTATGGTCCTATGGGATCCATAAACTTCTCATCCACCTGTTGTTCCAATCTGTCTTCTGGGGGAGTGGCCTGCTGTGCTGCTTCTCCGGTGTCTTTGCCTGGGCGGAGTTGCCCCACCCCTTGCCAGGGTGCTGTGTTCAGTGTAAGCTAGTCATCTTTGTGGCTTTTTTCCCCACAGGCTTTCTGTGCCTTTTTAGAGGATCAGAATAAAAATGGCTGTGCCCGGATCTCTGGCCCAGAGCCAAAGGATCTCAGTTCCCCCTCTTAAATAAACCCTCTGGGACAGTTTTCACTGTAGTGTGTGCCAAACTCTGCAGACTCTTGAGGTGCGTTCCCACTGTAATCCTTCCAGGGGGAGTCCAGGGGACCTGCCAGCATCACTGCCCTTTGTTTGCCTTGGGAATGTGAGCAGTTTTGGGCTCATGTGTATACCCTGCTCTGCTGCTCCTGGGCCACAGCTGGGTTTCACCTTACTGTCCTTTCTGGGGCTGTTGCCACACAGAGCTATTGCATGGTCTTCGGTGCAGCCATTTTGCTGCTCCCAGGGAATGGTAAATGGCTAGCTCTTTCCAATCCTTTTCAGGGTGATGAGGCAGAGAGCAGTCCCCTGACCTGCCTGGTTTGTGGTTTATGGCAACTCAAAGTCAGAGTCCTCTCCTGGGGTCACTGACCGTAACCAGTTTCCCCACTCCACTGCTTGGGCATTCTACTGGTTCATGCACCCTTGTTCATTCTGTGACTCCTAGGATCCTGAAACCACAATGACCACTCTAGAATTCTGCCCTTTTTATCCCTTAAGCCCCTTTCAGAAAAGGATGCCTCTCACTGGAGCAGATTTCTAAAGGTTCTGATTTTATGCTCCAGTGTTATATCACTTTCTGGTAGCCAGCTTATGGAGTCCTCCTCCCCCAGCCCCGGCCTTCATTTATCTTCTGATATCTCCCCACAGATTCATGACTCTACACCACCTACAGTGCAAAAACCAAAAACCAAAAAACAAAAACCAAAACCATTTGCTTTTCTAGTTGTAGAGTTCCAGATATTTTTCTTACATCTCAGGCTGAATTTGTGGGTATTCAGAATGGTTTGCTAGATATCCAGCTAAATTCAAGGGACCAAATGAAACAAGGTCCCCTACTCTTCCACCATCTTGCCTCCTCCTACAAACATTATATATTCTTAATGGATAGACCCTTTAACCGTTATGTAATAATTATAATTATCTCTTTTTACTAGTTTTAATTTGAAATCTATTTTGTCTGATGTAAGTATACTTACATTTTTGTTTGTTTCTTTCTGTGACCATTTGCTTGAAATATTTATTTCCACCCCTTCACCCTCAGTATATATGTGTCATTATGGGTCAAGTGAGTCTCTTGTAGACAGTATGTTGTTGGATCTTGTTTTTGAAATACATTCAGCCATTCTTTTGATTGGAGAATTTAATCTATTTACATTTAAAATAATTATTGATAGATAAAAACTTACTCTTACCGTTTTGTTAAGTTTCTCTGGCTATTTTTGTAGGTTCATTTTTCTTCCTTTTTATCTTGCTGTTTTTGTGTTTGTGTGTTTTGATGTATTTGGTATCAGTATACTTTGACTTTATCATGCTATTTCATGTAATTACTACAGGTTTGTCCCTTGTACTGACCATAAAGCTTATGAAAAATAGCTTAAAATTATAACACCTATTTTAAATTGACAACAATAGGGGTGCCTGAATGGCTCAGTCGGTTAAGCATCTGCCTTCGGCTCAGATCATGATCCCAGGGTCCTGGCATTGAGCCCCACATTGGGCTCCCTGCTCAGCAGGGAGTTTGCTTTTCCCTCTGCTCCTGCCCCTGCTCAGGCTCTCTCTCTCTCAAATAAATAAATAAATAAAATATTTAAAAAAGAAAAAAAACAGACAATAATACAGGTTTGATAGCACTTAAGAATGTTACAATTTTAATTCTCCTCCACCTCACATTTTAGCTTATAAGTGCTATGGTTTGCTGATTTTTATATTATGCATCCAATAACAGATTGTTATAGTTATGGTTACTTTACAAAGTTTATTTTTAACTTTTAAAGTAGTGTCGTAAGTAGATTATGTACTACCATTACCTTATTACACAATCTAACATTGTATATTTACCATTGCCTGTGATTTTTATGGTATCTTCTTATGTTTTTATGATGTTTATTAGCAGAATTTTACTTTTACTCAAAGGACGACTTTTAGAATTTCTTTCAAGGCAGGTCTAGTGGTGATGAACTATCCCAGGTTTTTCTAGAAAAGTTTTTATTTCTTCTTCATTTCTGAAGGACAGTTTTGTCATGTGTACAATTCTTGGTTGGAAGTTCTTTTCATATAAATTTGTGAGTATATCATCCCAGTCTCTTGTGGTCTCACAAGTTTCTGTTGAGAAATCCACTGGTCATCTTGGGAGTTCGCTTTTATGTAAATTATTTTTCCTTTGTCATTTTCAAAATGTGTTCTTTGTCTTTGAGTTTTGTCAAATTAATTATAAAGTTTCTTCTTTTTTAATGCTTTTTTAAATTATATTGTGTTAGTCACCATACAGTACATCCCTGGTTTCTGATGTAAAGTTCGATGATTCATTAGTTGCGTATAACACCCAGTGCACCATGCAATATGTGCCCTCCTTACTACCCATCACCCGCCTATCCCATTCCCCCACCCCCTCCCCTCTGAAGCACTCAGTTCGTTTCCCAGAGTCCATAGTCTCTCATGGTTCATTCCCCCTTCTGATTACCCCCCTTCTCTATCCCTTTCTTCCTCTACCAATCTTCCTAGTTCTTATATTCCATAGATGAGAGAAATCATATGATAATTGTCTTTCTCTGCTTGACTTATTTCACTTAGCATTATCTCCTCCAGTGCCGTCCATGTTGCAGCAAATGTTGAGAACTCGTTCTTTCTGATAGCTGAGTAATATTCCATTGTATATATGGACCATATCTTCTTAATCCAGTCATCCATTGAAGGGCATCTCGGTTCCTTCCATGATTTAGCTATTGTGGACAATGCTACTATGTACATTGGGGTGCATATGGGCCTTCTCTTCACTACGTCTGTATCTTTGTGTAAATATCCACTAGTGCAATGGCTGGATCCTAGGGTAGCTCAATTTTTACCTTTTTAAGGGACCTCCACACTGTTTTCCAGAGTGGCTGTACAAACTTGCATTCCCACCAACAATGTAAGAGGGATCCCCTTTCTCCACATCCTCTCCAGCAATTGCTGTTTCTTGCCTTGTCAATTTTTGCCATTCTAACTGTTGTAAGGTGGTATGTCAGGGTGGTTTTGATTTGAATTTCCCTGATGGCTAATGATGTTGAACATTTTTTTTCATGTGTCTGTTAGCCATTTGTATGTCATCATTGGAAAAGTGTCTGTTCATGTCTTCTGCCCATTTTATGATTTGTTTATTTGTTTCTCGTGTATTGAGTTTGAGAAGTTCTTTGTAGATCTTGGATACCAGTCTTTTACCTGTAGTGTCATTTGCAAATATATTCTCCCATTCCGTGGGCTACCTCTTAGTTTTTTTGACTGTTTCCTTGGCTGTGCAGAAGCTTTTGATCTTGATGAAGTCCCACAAGTTCATTTTATCTTTTGTTTCTCTTGCCTTTGGAGATGTGTCATGAAAAAGCTTGCTTTGGCTGATGTCGTAGAGGTTACTGCCTATGTTTTCCTCTATGATTTTGATGGATTCCTGTCTCACATCACAGTCTTTCATCCATTTGGAGTTTATCTTTGTGTATGGTGTGAGAGAGTGGTGACGTTTCATTGTTTTGCATGTAGCTGCCCACTTTTCCCAGCACCATTTATTGAAGAGACTGTCTTTTTTCCACTGGGTGTTTTTTCCTGCTTTATCAAAGATTAGCTGCCCAAAGAGCCAAGAGTCCATTTCTGGGTTCTCTATTCTGTTCCATTGGTCTATGTGTTTGTTTTTGTGCAGTACCATGCTGTCTTTGTGATCCCAGCTTTGTAGTACAGCTCGAAATCCAGCATTGTGATGCCCCCAGCTTTGTTTTTCCTTTAGCCCTTTTTGGGTTCAACCTATTTGAGATCCATTGGACCTCATTGATCTCTCATTGTCTCTGACCTCATTGTCTCTCCCCAGCCTTGGGGAGTTTTTAGTCATTATTGCTTAAAAAAAAAGCCATTAATTCTTTAAATATTACTTCTGTCCTTTTTTCTATCTTTTCTCCTTCTGGAATTCCCACAATGCAGATACTCTTAATTTTGATTGTGTCCTACAAGTCCCATAGGCTTTTTTTTTGCATCTATCAATCTATCTATCTATCTATCTATCTATCTATCTATCATATATCTATCATGTATGTATCATCATTTTCTTTAAATGAATAATTTCAAATTTCTTATTTTCTACATTACTGATTCATTGTTCCAGATGTCCAAGTCTGTTTTTGAAGCTTTCTATTAAGTTTTTCATTTCAGTCATTGCACTTTGTAGCTCTAGGATTTCTGTTTAATGATTGCTATTTCTTTGTTGAACTTCTCATTTTTTAATGTATTATTTGCCCAATTTTGTTTTGTTGTCTGTGTGTCCTTATAGTTTGATAAACTTATTTAAGAGGAATTCATAAAACTGCATTTCTTTAGGGTCACTTATGTCTGGGGGTGTCATCTTTACCTGATTTTTTGTAATTCTGGCTTCCTTATGTTGGTTTCTGTGTATTTGAGTAAGTGGTTTCCTCTTTAAACTTTACAGGTTTGCTTTAGAAGAGACAGATCTTCACCATCTAGTGTACATTGGGTTTCTAGATGTATTTTCTGGCAATGTACTTGGGCAGGTGGGACTTTTCATAAGAGTCTATTTTGGGGCTAGGACACATCCCATGCTCTGAGGTGTGTGTGGAAGAATGCCACTAGCTGAGAACACTTTGATAAGACTTCTGGATTGGTTTCCTGCCCAGATGAAGCTTTAGGATGGGATTTGCAATAGCCTGGGATCTGTGGTCAGATTTTCTAGACAGTTGGGATAGGTTACTATACTCAGCAGTAGCTTAAGACTATAAATTAAGTTCCCTGCCCTCATGGGGTTACTAAACAGGCTTTAAGGTATGGACAGCTCATTGTTTGGGTACCTGAATCTGCCAAGACTACTCACAAAATTCCCTGACAAGAGAGTGCCACCAGCTTTACTCTGCCATTGGGGGAAGACTTGGGCTGTGTTCTTTCTATGTTCAAGTGCCTTATAAACAGGGCTGATGAATGAGCTATGCAGTGTCCTGTGTACTCTTTTTATGTCCCCTGATCAGTTAGACTGAAGGCTAACTGCAGCAATAGGCAAGACTACAAATTAGTTTCTCTGCCCAGACAGAGCAAGATAATTGACTTCAAATCTGGCAAGGCTTTGTGCTCTTGACTTAAACTGACATGTTCCTTTAGTTCCCTGGCTAACCAGGGCCACTGGCTTTGCTCTAAAAATGATCAACTTTGCCTCCTGAATACTGTTTGAATGTTTTTGGCCTATGTAGTTTTCAAGGTGTTCCACCCCACCTTTCTGGTTGGTTAAGGCTGGAAGCCATATTCAGTAGTTATTGGGGTTATGAATTAGCTCCTCTACCTCAGCAGAGTGAGAAGACTAGTCCACGTCTGGCAAGGCTTTTGTTTGTGGTCTTTTTTCCAGTTTCATTAAGAAATGACATGCATTACTGTATGTTTAAAGCTTGCAGAATAATTGTTTGATTTACACACATTGTGAAATTACCACAGTAGGTTCAACTGACAATCATCTCATAAAGATACTATAATTAAAAATAAAAGAAAAATAAATCTTCTCCTTGTGATGAGAATTCTTAAGATTTACTCTCTAAATAATGTTTCTATATATTATACAGCAGTGTTAACTATAGCCATCATACTGTAAATTTTGTCTCTACTATTTATTTATAACTAGAATTTTGTTACTTTTGACCGCCTTCCTTCAGTTCCTTCCTTCCTGCTCACAATCTGGCTCTGGTAAACACAAGTCTGATCTCTTTTTCTGGGACCTTTTTTTATTCCATATGTAATTGAGATCATACAGTATTTGTCTTTCTCTATCTGACTTATTTCACTTAATATAATGTCTTTAAAGTCCATTCATGTTGTCACAAATTATAGGCTTTCCTCATCTTTTTATGGCTGAACTATATATATTCACATATCACAACTTCTTTCTGTAATAAAGCCAAAGTGAATTTTCTCTAAATAAATTTTCAAAAACCTTCTGTATTTAAATTTATTAGGGTAAGACTTTAAAATGGAAACTATAAAAGCTTACACTGGAAGTACATTTTAATCTGAAATATTTATTTGTGTATTTTAAAATATTTCATTCCAGGGAAGAAAAAAGGTGGTGGAGGAGTAGGGGACATTTTTTCAGCTGGTCCACTGAATTGAGCTGGATATCTACCAGATCATCCTGAACAGCCATGAAATCAGCCTAAGACATAGGAAGATACCTGTGGATCTCTACAAACAAACATCTCCGGTGCTGAGTATTGAGGTACAAAGTGGGGAGCCATTAATCTGAGGACAGATATCAGAAGATAAATTGAAGGGGGAGGGAGCCACTGCCCTCAGGCACTGGGAAGCAGTAACCTCCTGCATTGGGGAGCAGGCCGCACTCATGGACCAGTAGCCCCCAAAAAAGCAGACTGACACTGGGAGCTCGGGAGGGCACATGCAACCAGACTGAAAACAGGAGCTCCAGAGTGTGTGCAGTGAGACTGAAAACCGAAGCTCCAGAGCACTCACTGGAACCAGACTTAAACCGGGAGCTCAGGAGCACGTGTGTGTGGACAGACTGAAAACCAGAACCCAGAGCATGCACTCAAACTAGACTGAAACCAGGAGCTCAGGAGCACGCCCGAACCACACTGAAACAGGGAGCTCAGGAGTGAAAGCGGGGAACCAGGGGTGGCTGGTGGTGCTAGAAGCACAAAGGACAGAGACATGCTGGCCCTGGGAGCAAGGACTGGGAGAGTGGCTGTGGGGCACACAACCTGGGACGCTGCAGGGTTTTTAGCAGCAGCAATAGAAACAGAGTTAAAATGGCCAGGAGAGCTCAGTGGAGAGCAGACTGCGATCTCTCTGTTCTGAGACAGAGGCTAGGATATGGCCACTGCTACTCTGAATTTAAGAAGAGTCACAGAAAACCACTAGGGAAAGCCACCAGACAACAAAAGCCCAGAAATACCAGTTCGCATTGTGCCCATCCCCAGCCACCCTCACAGAGGACGGGGCAACTCTACCCAAACAGGGTTGCCTGAGTAACAGCACTGCAGGCCCCTTGCCCAGAAGACAGGCTGAAAAATAAAGAAGCCCCCATCCTTAAGGTTCCTACAAAACAAGAGCACATTGCTTGGTTCCTGGTCAATACTTTGGGCTCTGTACATCCTCTCAACCACTCCTAATCAGAATGACAAGGAGGAGAAACTCCCAATAAAGGAAAGAAACAGAGACTGTGGGCTCTGCCACAGAACTGATGGATATGGATATAAGAAAATTGTCAGAAATGGAGTTCAGAGTAACAATGGTCAAGATGATGTGTAGGCTTGAAAAAAATATATCAACGAAAACATTAACAGGAATATAGAATCTCAAAGGGCAGAAATGAGAACGAATCTGGCAGAAATTAAAAATGCTGTGAATCAAATGCAGTCTAAACTGGATGCACTAATGGCCACGGTAAATGAGGCAGAAGAACGAATTAGTGAATAGAAAGATGGGATGATAGAAAAGAAGGAAAAAATGGGAATTGGCCCCAAAAAATCCAATCTCAAGAATGTAGATTAATGGAGATTACTGACTCAATGAAATGTTCCAATGTCAGAATCATCGGCATCCCCAAGGGGTGGAGAAAGAGAGAGGACTAGAAGAGATATTTGAACAAATTGTAGCAGAGAACTTCCCTAATCTGGTGAAGAAAACAAGCATTCATGCCCAAGAGGCAGCGAGGACCCCTCCCAAGGTCAATGAGAATAGACCAACAACACATCTCATAATACTACAATTTGCAAATATTAGATCCAAGGATATAATCTTGAAAGTGGCCAGGGGGAAGAGAATCCTCACCTATAGAGGGAGGAACATCAGAAAAATGTCAGACCTGTCTACAGAGACCTGGCAAGGCAAGAAAAAGCTGGCAATACATATTCAGAGCACTAAGTGAGAAGAACATGCACACGAGGATGCTTTATCCAGCAAGACTGTCATTCAGAATTGATGGAGAGACCAGGACCTTCCAAAGACCAGCAGAAACTGAAAGAATATGTGACCACCAAGCCAGCCCTACAGGAAATATTAAGAGGGGTTCTATAAAAGTAAAAATACCCCAAGAGTGATACAGAACAGAAATTTACAAACTATAGAAACAAAGATTTCACAGGCAACATGACATCATTAAAATCATATCTCTCAATAATCACTCTCAATGTGAATGGCCTAAATGTTCCCATAAAATACCACAGAGTTGCAGATTGGATAAAAAGACATGACCTCTCCGTATACTGTCTACAAGAGATTCATTTTGTACCTAAAGATACATCCAGACAGAAAGTGAAGGGATGGAGAACCATTTTTCATGCCAACAGACCTCAAAAGGAAGCTGGGGTAGCAATTCTCATATCAGACAGATTATATTTTAAACTGAAGACTGCAATTAGAGATGCAGAAAAGCACTATATTATTCTTAAAGGATGTATGCAACAAGTGGATATGACAATTATAAATACCTATGCCCCTAACATGGGAGCAGCTAGATACACAAGCTAACTCTTAACCAGAATAAAAAGACATATAAATAATAATACGTTAATAGTAGGGGACCTCAACACTCCACTCTCAGCAATACACAGATCACCTAAACAGAAAATCAACAAAGAAACAAGAGCTTTGAATGACATACTGGACCAGATGGACATCATAGATATATACGGAACACTATAACCCAGAACAACAGAATACTCATTCTTTTTGAATATACATGGAACTTTCTCCAGAATAGACCATATACTGGGTCACAAAACAGGTCTCAACTGATACCAAAAGACCGAGATTATTCCCTGCATATTCTCAGACGACAATGTTTTGAAATTGGAACAAGGAAAAATTTGGAAGAAACTCAAACACTTGGAAACTAAGAACCATCGTGCTTAAGAATGATTGGGTAAACCAGGGAATTAAAGAAGAGCTTAAGCAATTTATGGAAACCAAAGAGAAAAAAAGCACATCGGTCCAAAACCTATGGGACACTGCAAAGGCAGTCCTAAGGGGAAAATATATAGCCATCCAAGCCTCACTCAAAAGAATAAAAAAAATCTAAAATGCAGTTTTTATATTCTTACCTTAAGGTGCTGGTGCTGGAACAGAAGAATAGGCCCAACTCACACACAAGAAGGCAGTTGGTCAAGATTAGAGCAGAGATCAATGAAGTAGAAACCAGGAGCACAGTAGAGCAGATCAACAGAACTAGAAGCTGGTTCTTTGAAAGAATAAATAAGATTGATAAGCCACTAGCCAGACTTATTCAAAAGAACAGAGAAAGGACCCAAATTAATAAAATTATGAATGAAAGGGGAGAGATTGTGACCAACACCAAGGAAATAGAAATAATCATTAGAAGCTATTATCAACAACCATATGCCAATAAATGAAGCAAACTGGAAGAAATGAATGCCTTCCTGGAAACCTATAAACTACCAAGTCTGAAACAGGAAGAAATTGATTCAACAGACCAATTAATCATGAAGAGATTGAATTAGTGATCAAAAACCTCCCCCCCAAACAAGAGTCCAGGGCCTGACGGATTCCCTGGGGAATGCTACCAAAGAAGAAATAATACCTATTCTCCTGAAGCTGTTTCAAAAAATAGAAACAAGGAAAACTACCAAACTCATTGTATGAGGCCAGTATTACCTTGATCCCCAAATCAGGCAAAGACCCCATCAAAAAGGAGAATTACAGACTGATATCCCTGATGCATATGGATGTCAAAATTCTAAGATCCTAGCTAATAGGATCCAACAGTACATTAAAAGGATTATCCATCATGACCATGTGGGATTCATCCCTCAGATGCAAGCATGGTTCAACATTCGCAAATTGATCAGTGTGATAGATCACATCAACAAGAAAAGTGTCAAGAACCCTATGATCCTCTCAATTGATGAAAAAAAAGCATTTGATGAAATACAGCATCCTTTCCTGATTAAAACCCTTCAGAATGTAGGTATAGAGGATACATTCCTCAATTTCATAAAATCCATCTATGAAAAGCCCATAGCGAATGTCATTCTCAATGGGGAAACGCTGAGAGTCTTTCCCTTAAGATCAGGAACACGAAAAGGATGCCCACTCTCACCATTTTTGTTCAACATAGTACTAGAAGTCCTTGCAACAGCAATCAGAAAAAAAAGTGATAAAATGTATTCAAATTGGCAAAGAAGAAGTCAAACTGTCTCTCTTCATAGATAACATGATATGCTATATATAAAACCCAAAAGACTCCACCCGTAAATTACTAGAACTCATAGAACAATTCAATAATGTGGTAGGAAACAAAATCAATGCTCAGAAATCCGTTGCATTTCTATACACGAAAAGTGAGACTGAAGATGAAAAATTTGGGAAATGATTCCATTTTTAGTAGCACCAAAAATCATACAATATGTCAGAATTAACAAGAGAGGTAAAGGATCTATATTCTAGAAACTACAGAACACTGTTGAAAGGCATTGAGGAAGACACCAAAAAATGGAAAAACATTCCCTGCTCATGGATCGGAAAAATAAACAGTTAAAATATCTATGCTACCCAGAGGAATCTACACTTTCAATGCCATCCTGATCAAAATACCAATGACATTTTTCAAAGAGCTGGAACAAACAAGCCTAAAATTTGTGTGGAACCAGAAAAGACCCTGAATCGCCAAAAAATTGTTGAAAAGGAAAAACAAAGCTGGGACATCACATTGCCTGATTTCAATCTATACTACAAAGCTGTGATCACAAAGACAGCATGGTACTGGCACAAAAACAGACACATAGACCAATGGAACAGAATAGAGACCCCAGAAATTTACCCTTGCTTCCATGGGCAACTAATATTTGACAAAGCAGGAAAAAAATCCAGTAGAAAAAAGACAGTTTCTTCAATAAATGGTGCTGGGAAACTTGGACAGCTATATGCAAAAAAATGAAACTTGACCACTTTCTCACACCATTCACAAATATAAACTCCAAGTGAATGAAAGACCTCAATGTGAGACAGGAATACAACAGAATCATAGGGGAGAACATAGGCTGTAACCTCTTTGAAATCAGCCACAGCAACTTCTTTCATGACATATCTCCAAAGGCAAGAGAAACAAAAGATAAAATGAACTGGTGGGACTTCATCAAGATAAAAAGTTTCTCCATAGCAGAGGAAACAGCCATCAAAACAAAGAGGCAATCCACAGAATGGGAGAATATTTTTGCAGATGAAACTACAGATAATAGGCTGGTATCCAAGATCTACAAAGAACTTCTCAAACTCAATACACAAGAAACAAATAATCAAATCCAAAAATGGGCAGAAGATATGAACAGACACTTTTCCAATGAAGACATACAGATGGCTAAGAGACACATGAAAAAATGTTCAAAATCATTAGCCATCAGGGAAGTTCAAAACAAAACCACATTGAGGTACCACCTTATGCCAGTTAGAATGGGAAAAATGGACAAGGCAAGAAACAACAAATGTTGGAGAGGATGTGGAGAAAGGTGAACCCTCATACAACATTGGTGGGATTACAAGTTGTTACAGCCACTTTGGAAAACAGTGTGGAGGTCCCTTGAAAAATTAAAACTTGAGCTACCCTATGATCTAGCCGTTGCACTACTGGGTATTAACCCCAAAGATACAGACAGTGAAAGAAGGGCCATATGCACCCCAATGTTCATAGCAGCATTGTCCACAATAGCTAAATTGTGGAAGGAGCCGAGATGCCCTTCAACAGATCACTGGATTAAGAAGTTGTGGTCCATATATACAATGCAATATTACTCAGCCATCAGAAAGAATGACTACCCAACATTTGCAGCAATATCGACGGGAGTGGAGGAGATTACGCTAAGTGATATAAGTCAAGCAGAGAAAGGCAATTATCATCTGGTTTCACTCATTCATGGAACATAAGAAATAGCAGGGAGATTGGTAGGAGAAGGAAGGGAAGAATGAAGTAGGGTGGTAAACAGAAGGCGGAATGAACCACGAGAGACTATGGACTCTGGGAAACAAACTGAGGGCTTCATAGGGGAGTGGGATGGGGGATTGAGATAGGCCAGTGATGGGTATATTAAGGGGGGCACGTATTGCATGGAGCACTGGGTGTTATACGCAAACAATGAATCATGCAACACTGCATCAGCAACTGGGGATGTACTGTAAGATGACTAACATAACATAATAAAAAAAATTAAGAAATAAAATAAAAATTTCCATTCCTTTCATAATCATTTGTTAAATTTAATTTATTTTATTTTATTTTTTATTATTATGTTCAATTCACCAACATATAGTAAGGAAGGCATGTGCAGTGGTGAGCGCTGGGTGTTATGCATAATGAATGAATCGTTGAAGACTACATGAAAAACTAATGGTGTACTATATGTTGGCAAAATTATAATTTATATATGTGGATATCTAGGTGATGAATCATGTCAGTTCATCTTCTGAAAAGTGGGCACATTTTTCAAAATCGTATGTAATGTAAGCAGACTAGTATATTGTATTGTTTTAATGTGCAAACCAGTTCCTTTTAAAATTTTTATTTAAATTCCTGTTAGTTAACACACTGTGTAATATTAGTTTCAGGTATATAATATAGTGATTCAACACTTCCATACAACACCCACTGCTCATCACAAGTTCAATCCTTAATTGCCATCACCTATTTAAACGATTCCCCCACCCACTCCCCTCTGGTAACTATCAGTTAGTTCTCTATTTAGCTAAGAGTCTGTTTCTTGGTTTTTCCTCTTCTTTCCTTTTTGAAAACCAATTCTTTAAAAACAAAACAAAACAAAACAAAACAAAACAATACTCAAGAAAGAAGTAAATAATATACTGTATAAGCAGGTGGAAGGCAAGGTAAAGGGTGTGATACTGTGGATAGTACCAGATAGTTGCCAGGAATTAGATTTTTGTGCTTCTCACAGTAGCCAACCTTAAGACCTTCCTACATGAAAGTAACAAGATTGTTTATTCTGATTTATTAAATTCTGATTCTCAAATGAAAATTATTTTAAAATGTAAAAGTAGTTAGTGTAAGGCTGGCTGTCATAACAAACGCTGATGTTTAGTCAGATGGAGAAAGAGCATGATTAATGCTTAGTAGATGTTTTTTATGGGTCAGGCTTGGATGTAGAAATATATTATTCTGCTCATGTTTCATTGACTAGAACTCATTTATATCTAAGGATAAAGAACTCTGAAAAATGTCTGACTCTTACAGTAGAAGGAAAGAAAATGAAATGTTTAATGAAGAGCTAGTTTTTGCCACAATAAATGTCAGATAGAAAGTTGATAGATAAATAGATGATAGATGATAGATCGACAGATATATGATACAAAGATAGATAGCTGTCAAAGTTGGAGTTGAACAGCTGTTACTTATAAGACATAGCTAGTGGCATTTTATCCACAATTAAAAATAACACTTAGGGGTGCTTGCTTGGCTCAGTCGGTTGGGTTGCTGGCTTTTGATTTCAGCTTAGGTCATGATCTCAGGGTCCTGGGATATAGTCCTGCATCGGGCTCCTCACTCAGTGGGGAGTCTGCTTGAGGATTCTCTCTCTCCCTCTCCCTCTGTCCCTCCTCCTGCTCACTCACATGCACATGCTTTTTCACTCTCTCTCTCTCTAAAAATATATAAATCTTTAAAAAATAACACTTAATCTTATTTTTTTTCTCCTATTATGTTTTTTCTCTTTATTTCTCCTTTGTTTTTCTTTCTTATCTGTGACCTATTTAATTTTTGTACAAGCTTTGTTGGGAAATGATTGACATACATTACTGTATAAGTTTAAGACATACAGCATGATGGTTGTATTTACATATATTGTAAAGTGATTATCACAATAGGTTTAGCTAACATTCATATTCTCACCTAGATAAAATAAAAAGAAAAATAATGAAACTGAAAAAAAAATTAGTCTTATAATGAGAACTCATAGGACTTAAACTCTTAACAACTTTCCTATATATCATAATCAGTATTAGCTATAGTCATCCTGCTGTATATTCCATCCTTAGTACTTATAACTGAAAGTTTGTACCTTTTGACCACCTTCATCAATTTAGTTTCTCCCTCCCTTCCAATTCTGGTAATCACAAGTTTTATATATTTTCCTATGAGTTTAGTTTTTTTTTATTCCACATATAAGTGAGATCATACAGTATTTGTCTTTTTCTGTTTTGCTTATTTTACTTAGCATAATGCCTTCAGGTTTCATCCATGTTATTGCAAGTTGTAGGAATTTCTCATTTTTTATGGCTGAAAAATATATATATATGTTCTCACAATCCATTCATCTATCAATGTGTTGGCTGTTATAAATAATGCTTCTATGAACATAGGGGTAGAGTTATATTTTTGAGTTAGTGTTTTTGTTTTCTTTTGATATATTCCCAGAAGCAGAATTGCTGGATCATATGGTAGTTCTATTTTTTTATTTTTTTGTGGGTCCTCCATATTACTTTACTTAGTGGTTGTACCAATTTTCACTCCTACCAACAGTGCCCAGGGCTACCTTTTTTTTCACATCGTTGCCAGCATGTATTTCTTATCTCTTTGATGATGACAATTCTGAAAGGCATGAGGTGATATCACATTGTGGTTTTCATTTTAATTTCCCTGAGGACTAGTGATGTTAGGCATCTTTTTATGTACCTGTTGGCATTTCATGTATTTTCTTTAGACAAATGCCTATTTGGGCCTTTTGCCCATTTTTTATTGGATTTTTTTTTTTTTGCTATTAAGTTGTATGAGTTCTTTATATATTTTGGAGTTTAATCTCTAATTAGATTGACATTTTTCAAATATTTTACCCATTCCATAGGTTTATCTTTTCACTTTGTTGATGGTTTCATTTGTGGTGCAGAAGTTTTTAGTTTGATGTGGTTTCATATTATTTATATTTGATTTTGTTACTTGTGCTTTAGGTGTCATATCCAAAAAATGATTACAAGACCTGTGTTAGAGAAGTTTATTCCTATGTTTTCTTCTAGGAGTTTTATGGTTTCAGGTCTTACTATTAAGTCTTTAATCTATTTCAAATTAATTTTTATGAGTGGTTTTAGATAGGGGTCCAGTTTTATTCTCTTACATTTGTGTATCCAATTATCCCAGCACCATTTATTGAAGATACTGTCTTTTCTCCATTGAATATTTTGGCTCCCTTTTCAAATATCAGTTGATACAATGAGCATAGGTTTATTTCTGGGCTTTCAATTCTGTTCTATTGGTCTATTTATTTTTGTGCCAGTACCTTACAGTTTTTATTACTATAGCTTTATAGTATAGCTTGAAATCAGGAAGTCTGATGCTTCCAACTTTGCCCTTCTTCCTCAGGAGTTGTTTGGCTACGTGGGGTCTTTTATGGTCCCATATAAATTTTGGGAGTTTTTTTTTTTTAATTCCGTAAAAAATGTCATTGGAATTTGGGTAGGGATTGCATTAAATCTTAGCTTTTGGTAATATTGACCTTTTAACAATACTAATTTATCCAATCCATGAACACAAGATACCTTTCCATTCATTTGTGTCTTCTTTGATTTTTTTCATCAATGTCTTGTTTTCAGAGTAGAAAATTTTCACCTCTTTGGTTAAATTTTTTTCTAAGTATTTTATTATTTTTAATGTCATTGTAAAATGAATCTATTTTTTAATTTTTTCATAAGTTACTCTTAGTGTATAGAAACTCTACTGATTTTTGTATGTTAATTTTGTATTCTGCAATTTTACTAGATTTATTGATCAGATTTAACAATTTTTTGATGAATTCTTCAAGATTTTCTATATGGGTAATTATGTCATCTTCGAATAGAGGCAATTTAACTTCTTCCTTTCATTTGTGATGCTTTTTATTTTCCTTATTTTATTGCTCCATGTAGGACCTACAGTACTATGTTGAATAGGAGTGGTGATAGTAGGCATCCTTGTCTTATTCTTGATCTTAGAGGAAAAGACTTCAACTTTTCACCAAGGAGTGTGATGTTAATTGTTATCTTGTCATGTATAGTCTTTATTGTGTTGATATATGTTCCTTCTATGTCTAATTTGTTGAGTTTGTATCATAAATTGATGTTGAAGCTTGTTAAATGCTTTTTCTGTGTGTTTCGAGATAATCATATAATTCTTTTTTTCATTCTATTAATGTGATGTATCACATTAATTGATTTGCATATGTTGAAGCTTCCTTGCATCACAAGGATTATTCCCACTAAATCCTCATGAATAATGCTTTTTATGAGCTTCTGAATTCATTTGGCTAGTATTTCATTGAAAATTTTTGCATCTATATTAACTAGGCATATAGGTCTCTTTTTCTATTCTAGTTAGTATATTTTTCTGGTTTTGGTATCAGGACAATGTGGGCCCTATAAAATTAGTTTGGAGATGTTCCCTCCTCTTTAATTTGTTTTGGAAGAGTTTGAGAAGGATTTATGTCATTCTTTAAATGTTTGTAAAATACACCAGTGAGATCATCTGGTCTTGGGCTTTTCTTTGTTAGAAGATTTTTGATACTAATTCAATCTTCCTACTTGTAACTGGTCTGTCTATTCAGATTTTATATTTCATCCTGATTCAGTCCTGGTAAGTTGTATGTTTTTAATAATTTTTAAATTTATCTAGGTTTTCCAGGTTTTTGGTGTATATTTGTTCACAGTAGCCTCTTACAGTACTTTATATGTCTATGGTATTAGTTGTCCAGTCTCCTTTTATTTATAATTTTGTTGATTTGGGTCTTTTTATTCACAGTTAGATTAAGTAAGTTTTTGTCAATTTTGTGTATCTCTTCAAAGCACCAACTCTTACCTTAATTTATCTTTTCTATTTTCTTCTGTTCTCAATCTCATTTATTTCTGCTCTAATCTCTGTTATTTATTTTCTTCTGCTAACTTTAGGCTCAGTTTGTCCTTTTCTTAGTTCATTAAGGTATAGAGTTAGATTGTTTATTTGGAATCTTTCTTGCTTTTTAATGTAGACATTTTTTGTTATGAACTTCCCTCTCAAAACTGCTTTTGCTGTATCCCATAAGTTTTGGTATGCTTTGTTTCTATTTTCGTTTGTTTCTAGAAACTTTTTAATCTTCCCTTTAAATTTTCTTTGATCTATTGATTTTCCAGGGCAGTGTTTTTAAATTTACATGTGTTCATGAATTTTCCAGTTTTCTCATGATTTATTTCTCTTTTCATGCCATTATGGTCAGAGAAGATACTTGGTATGTTTCAATCTTTTTGAATTTGCTAAGACTTCTTTTGTGGTCTAATATGGTCTATCATATGAAATGTGCTACGTGCACTTGAGAAGAATGAGTACTCTGCTGTTGTTAGATTGTTCTGTATATGTCTATTAGATTCATTTGGTAAAATCTATTATTCTCTTATTAATTCACAGTCTGGATGACCTCTCCATTGTTGGAAGTGGAGTATTAAAGTCACTACATATTGTTGTATTACTGTTTATCCCCCCCCACAGCCTTTTAAACTTTGAGTATAGTGACACACAATTTTAGAGTAGTTTCAGGTATACAACATAGTGACTCAAGAACTCTATATGTTATATAACAGCTCCACAAGTGTAACTACCACATGTCACCATACAACACTATTACAATACCACTGATAATATTCCCTATGCTGTACATTTTATTCCATGACTTATTCATTCCATAACTGGAAGTCTGTATCTCTCTGTTGGTTTTTGCTTCATATATTTAGGCACTGCGGTGTTGGGCATATAACTATTTACAATTATTATATCTTCTTGATGGATTCTTCCCTTTATCATTATGTAATAACTTTCTTCATCTCCTTTTACCATTTGTAGTTTAAAGTTTATTCCTTCTGATATAAGTATAGCTATGCCTACTCTTTTTTCTTCTTTTTTTATGAAATGAAATGAGTTATTTCATGCCTTTACTCTAAGTCTATATATGTCCTTAAATCTAAAGTGAGTCTCTTATAAGCAGTATATTGTTAAATATTGCTTTTTCCCCACAGTTAATTTATTTCATTTTAAAATAAATTTGTATCCACTTCATGACTTATCCCACCCCCTACCCTCACTTCTGGCAACCGAAAATCTGTTCTCTGTATCTATAAGGTTTGGGGGCTTTTTTTGAGGGGGGAAGTTTTGTTTTGTTTTTGTTTTTTTTTTAGATTCCACATGTTACAGAGATCATACAGTATTTTTCTTTCTCTTTCTGAAAGGTGGAGACATGGAAGGATTTATTTCTTTCTCATGACTGAATAACATTCTAACATATATATATATTCAAATCTTTTCCTCTTTTTTATGTGTGGGGAGTTTTGTCCTTTAGTTAGGATAGTTTTATTTTGTATACAGGTCATTTTTCAGGTTTATTTGTATTATGTATTTTCTTCCTTTGTGGCTTCTTTTTTTATTTCCTTAATGGTGTCTTTCAAAAAAGCTGAAGTTTTGAACTTTGATGAAGTCTTACTCATCAGTTTTTTAATGTTTGCTATTTTTTTTTTTGGTGTGCATGTGTGTGTCCTATTAAGAAATCTTGGTTTACCCCAAGGTTGCAAATATTTTCCTTTCTGGTTTCCCCTCAAAATTATGTACTTTTCATTCTTAAGTTTAAGTTTGTGATTTTTCATGTTAATTTTAACATGTTAATGATGTTTGAGGAAGGGGTAAAGATATATATATATATATATATAATCTCACAACTTCTTCATCCATTCATCCATCAATAGACACTTCAGTTGTTTTCATATCATGAATATTGTAAATAATGCTACAACAAACACAGGGGTGTGTACATTTTTTTTGAGTTAGTGTTTTTTTCTTCAGATGAATACCCAAAATTGAAATTACTGGATCATACTGTAGTTCTACTTTTAATTTCTGGATGGAATTCAATTACTGTTTTCCAAAGTGGTTGTACAAGTTTACATCCCTACCAACAGTGCATGAGGGTTTCATTTCCTCCACATTCTCACCAACACTTTCTATTTACTTTTTCTTCAAGTTTTTATTTAAAACCTGTTAGTTAACATACAGTGTAATAGTAGTTTCAGGTGTACAATTTAGTGATCCAACACTAACATACAACACCCAGTGCTCATCACAAGTGCCCTCCTTAATCCCCATCACCCATTTAACCCATCCCCCTGCCCACTTCCCCTGTGGTAATCATTAGTTTGTTCTCTATACTTAAGGGTCTGTTTCTTGGTTTGCCTCTCCTTTTCCCCCATGTTCATTTTTTAAAAAGATTTTATTTATTTAATTGAGAGAGAGAGAGAGAGAGAGAGAGAGAGAACATGTTCAAGAGAGCAAGAAGGAGAAAGAGAGCAGGAGAAGAGGTAGAGGGAGAGGAAGAAGCAGACTCCCCACTGAGTAGGGAACCTCAAAATAGAGCTTGATCCCAGGACCCTGGGAACATGACCTGAGCTGAAGGCAGGCACTTAACTAATTGAGCCGTCCAGGTGTCCCTGTTCATTCCTTTGTTTCTTAATTTCTACATTATGAGTGAAGTGATATGGTATTAGTTTTTCTCTAACTGACTTATTTCACTTAGCATAAGTCTCTAGCTCCATCCACATCATTGCAAATAGCAAGATCTCGTTTTTTCTTATAGCTGAGTAATATTCCATTCATCGCTTCTTTATCCATTCATCACTCAACGGATATTTGGCCTCTTTCCATAATTTTGCTATTGCAGATAATGCTTCTATAAATATGGGGGTGAATGTATCCCTTGAAATCAGTATTTTCATATCCTTTGGGTAAATACCTAGTTAGTACAATGGCTGCATTGTAGAATAGTTATATTTTCAAGTCTTTGAGGAACCTCCATACTGTTTTCCAGAGTGGCTGCACCAGTTTGCATTCCCACCCACAGTCTGAGATGGTTCCTTTTTCTCTCTGCACTCTTGCCAAAACCTGTTGTTTCCTATGTATGTCATTAATTTTAGCCATTCTGACAGGTGTGAGGTGATATCTCATTGTAGTTTTGATTTATATTTCCCAGATTATGAGTGATGTTAAACACCTTTTCACATGTCTGTTGGCCATCTGTATATCTTATTTGGAAATGTCTATTCATTTCTTCTACCCATTTTTATTTCTTGTCTTTTTGATAATAGCCATTCTAACAAGTGTGAAGTGATTTCACATTCTGTTTTTGTTTTTTTGTTAATACAGTTGACAAACAATGTTACTTTAGTTTCAGGTGTACAACATAGTGATTCAACAAATTTATATGTTATGGTAATGGTATTTTCACCAAAAGTGTATTTACTGTATGTTCCCATACATCATCATTGCAATATCAATGACTATATTTCGTGTGATGTGCCCTTTTTTAAGATTTTATTTATTTATGTGACAGAGAGACAGCCAGCGAGAGAGGGAACACAAGCAGGGGGAGTGGGAGAGGAAGAAGCAGGCTCTCAGCGGAGGAGCCCGATGTGGGACTCGATACCGGAATGCCGGGATCACACCCTGAGCTGAAGGCAGCCACCTAACGACTGCGCTACCCAGGCACCCCCCGTGTGATGTGCCTTTTATTCCTGTGACTTACTTAGTCTATAACTGGAAGCCCATATCTCCCACTCCCCATCACCTATTTCTCCCAACTCGCCATCTCTCCCCTCTGGCAACCATCACTTTGTTCTCTGTATTTATAGGTCTGATTTTGCTCTTTGTTTATTCATATCTTTTTAGATTCCACATATAAGTGAAATTATATGGTATTTTTCTTTCACAGTCTAACTTATTTAACTTAACATAAAATCCTCTAGATACATCCATGCTGTTGTAAATGGCACAATATCATCTTTTTTTATGGATGCATTATACACACACACACACACACACACACACACACACACACACACACACCACATCTAATCCATTTGTCTATCAATGGATACTTAGTTTGCTTTCATATCTTGGCAGTTGTAACAATAAACATAGGGATGCAAACATATTTTTTAATTAGTGTTTTAATTTTCTTTGGGTGAATTCCTAATAGTGGACTTACTGGATCATAAAAGATTTCTATTTTTAATTTTTTGAGGAACCTCCATATTATTTTCCACAGTGACTGCACCTATTTGTATTCTCACCAACAGTACATAAGAGTTCCTTTTTCTCCACATCCTCATGGGCTCTTATTAGTTCTTGTCTTTTTTTTATCTCAGCCATTCTGGCAAGTATAAGGTAATATCTCATGGTGGTTTTGATTTGCCTTTCCCTGATGATTGTGATGTTGAGCATTGTTTTATGTGTCTGTTGGTCATTTTTATGTCTTCTCTGGAAAAACGTCTATTTAGGTCCTCTGCCCATATTTAAAATATATTTTTGTGTGTGTTGAGTTGTGTCTTTATATATTTTGGATATTAACCGCACATCAAGCATATCCTTTGTAAATATCTTCTCCCATCGAGTAAGTTCACTATTTTGTTTTGTTGATGATTCCTTTAATATGCTAAAACTTTTTAATTTTGTTGTAGTCCCAACAGCTTATTTTTCCTTTTGTATCCCTTGCCTTAGGAGACATATCTGAAAAATGTTGCTAGGGCCAATGTCAAAGAAGTTACTGCTTTTTTTCTACAATTTTTATGGCTTCCAGTCTCACGTTTAGGTCTTTAATACATTTTGAGTTTATATTTGTGCATTGACATTAAAAAGTTCTCCAGTTTCATTCTTTTACATGTAGCTGTCTAGTTTTTGCAGCACCATTTATTGAAGAGACTATCGTTTCCCCATTGTATAATCTTGCCTCCTTTCTTATACATTAATGACCATATACTTGTGGGTTTATTTCTAGGTTCCCTATTCTGTTCCATTGATTTTTTTTCATTGATTTATTTTACATTCATCTATTTTTGTGCCAGAACCATACTGTTTTGATTATTAGAGCTTTGTAATATATCTTGAAATCTGGAATTATGATTCCTCCAACTTTGTTTTCTTTCTCAATATTTTTGTTGTTGTTGTTTATTTGGAGTCTTTTGTATTTCCATACAAATTTTAGTATTATTTGATTTAGTTTTGTGGAAAAAATGCTGTTGGTATTTTCATAGGGATTGCATTGAATCTGTAGATTGTTTTGGGTAAAATGGAAATTTTAACAACATTAATTCTTCCTATCCATGAACATGGGATATCTTTCCATTTGTTTGTGTCATCTTCAATTTCTTTCATCAATACTTTGTGGTTTGCATTGTAGAGGTTTTTCACCTCTTTGGTTAAGTCTACTCCTAGGTATTTTACTTTTAAGGCATTGAAAATGGTGTCATTCTCTTTATTTCACTTTCTGCAAATTTATTATTAGTGTATATAAATGCTACCAATTTCTAGGTATTTTTCTATCCTGAAATATTATCGAATTAATTTATTACTTCTAGCAGTTTTCTGGTGAAGTCTAAAGGTTTTTCTATGTCTGGTATCATGCCATCTATAAATAGTGACAGTTTAACTTCTACTTTACTGGTATGGATGACTCATTTATTTTTTTATGTCTGGTGTGGCTAGAATTTTCAGTACTATGTTGAATAAAAGTGAAGAGAGTGGGCATTTTTGTCTTACTCCTGATCTTAGAGGGAAGGCATTCAGTTTTTCACCATTGAGTATTATGATACATGTGGGTTTTTCATATATGGCCTTTATTATGTTGAGGTATGTTCCCTCTAACACTACTTTGTGGAGAGTTTTCATCATAAACAGGTGTTGAATTTTTTCTGCATCTATTGAGATGATCATATGATTTTTATCCTTCATTTTGTTGATGTGGTGTATCATGTTGATTAATTTGTTAATATCAAACCACCCTGCATCCCTGTAATAAATACCTCTTGATCATGACAAATAATATTTTTTAAAAATATTTTATTTATTTATTTGAGAGAGAGAGAGAGAACACAAGTGTGGGGGGCCGCAGAGAGAGAAGGAGAAACAGGGTCCCCCCCAAGCAGGGAGACCGATGTGGGGCTCACTCCAATGACCCCAGGATCATGACCTGAGCCAAAGGCAGACACTTAACTGACTGAGCCACCCAGGCACCCAACAAGTAATCTTTTTAATGTATTGTTGTATGTGGTTGGTTAATATTCTGTTGACAATTTTTGCATCTATACTCATCAGGGATATTGGCTCAAAGTTTTCTTTTTTTGTAGTGTTTTTGTCTGGTTTTGTTATAGGGTAAAACTGGCCTCATTGAATGTATTTGGAAGCTTTTCTTCCTTTTCTATTTTTTGGAATAGTTTGAGAGACTAGGTATTATATCTTCTTTAAATTTTTGGTAACATTTACATGTGAATCCATCTGGTCCAGGGCTTCTATGTTTTGGTAGTTTTTGATTGCTGATTCACTGTCATTTATTATTATCTATATGTTCAGACTTTCTATTTCTTCCAGATTCAGTTTTAGAGGATTGTATGTTTCTAGGAATTTATCCATTTCTTCTAGATTGTCCAGTTTGTTGGCATATAGTTTTCTATAGTATTTTCTTATAATCTGCTATATTTTTATGGTATTTCTAAAGCATCAGTTGTTATTTCTCTCCTTTCTGATTTTATTTTTTTGTCCTTTTCTCTTTTTTATTGATGAGTCTGGCTAAAGATTTATCAATTTTGTTTATCTTTTCAAAGATCCAGCTTGTACTTGGATTTTTCCTTTTGTTTTTACACCTTTATGTTATTTACTCCTGCTCTCATCTTCATTATCTCCTTCCTTCCATGTTGGGTTTTTCCTGTCATGCTTTTTGTAGTTCCTTTAGGTGTAATGTTAGATTTTTTTGTTTAAGCTTTTTATTGTTTCTTGAGGTAGGCCTATATCACTATGTTTTGCCCTCTCAAAACACTTTTGTTGTGCCCCAAAGATATTGGACAATTGTTTTTACATTTTCATTTTCTCTAAGTATTTTTTTATTTCTTTTTGCATGCTTTTTTAACCAATTTGTTGTTTCATATCATGTTTGCCTACACATGTTTATGTTTTCCCATTTCTTAAAATTATGGTTTATTTCTAGTTTCATTCCCTTGTTGTTGGAAAAGATGCATGGTATGATTTCAATCTTTTTAAATTGATTCTTGTTTTGTGGCTTAATATGTGATGTAGTCTGGTGAATGTTCCATGTGCCCTTGAAAAGAATGTGAATGTTATTGCTTTGGATGGGACATTCTGTATATATCTGTTATGATCACCTGAACCAATGTGTTATTCAAACCCGCTGTTTCTTTGTTGATTTTCTGCCTGCATAATTTACCCATTCATGTAAGTGGGGTGTTAAAGTCACCCACTATTATTGTATTCCCATCAATTTCTCCCTTCATGTCCATTAATATTTGCTTTATGGATTTGGATGTTCTAGTGTTGGGTGCATAGATGTTTACAATTTTATATGAATAGTAAATATTTTCTATCACTTCATTTTCAGTGTGTATGTTTGTATGTGTATTTAGTCTGTATGTCTGTATGTGTTTTTATTATTCATAGATATGTACTTATTGCCATTTTAGTATTTGCATTCTGATTGTTTCTATACTTCTCTGTTCCTTTCTTCTTTTGCTCTCTTTCATTGTGGTTGATGAGTTTCTATACTGCTATGTTTGGATTTCTTTGTTTTTGTTTTTTTGTGTATCTATCATGAGTTTTGCATTTGTGGTTACCATGAAGTCCACATTTAACATCCTACATAAATAGCAGTCTATATTAATTTGTAGTCATTTAAGTTCAAACACATTCTAAAAAACAGGAAAAAGAAAAAGAAAACATTCTGAAAATCTCAATTTGTTGTTGTTGTTGTTTATTTGGGGTCTTTTGTATTCTGAAAAGGTTCTTTCACCTGGGGAACCTGGGTGGCTAAGTCAGTTAAGTGGCTGGCTCTTGATTTCTGCTTGGGTCGTGATCTCAGGGTCCTGGGATACAGTCCCACATTGGGCTTCTCACTCAGTGGGGAATCTGTTCAAGGATTCTTTCTCTCCTTCTCCCTCTGTCCCTCCTCCTGCTCATGTGTACTCTCTCTCTCTCTAAAATAAATAAATAAATCTTACAAAAAGAGGTTCTTTCCCCTTCTTTTTTTCTCTTGCTCCTCCCTGTTTTATGTATATGCTGTCATATTTCACATCTTTTATTCATAATTTTCTTATGTCTAATTATGGCCAATTCTTTTTCACTCAAAGACATTCCATTAACATTTTTTGTACAGCTGGTTTAGTTGTGATAAACTCCTTCATGTTTTGTCATCTGTGAAATTATCTGTCCTTCAAATATAAATGATGATCTTGATGGATATTCTTGGTTGTAGGTTTTTTTCCTTTCAGCACTTCATCCTGGCCTGCAAAGTTTCTGCTGAACAACCAAATTGATAACCTTTTAGGTTTTCCCTTGTAGGTAACTTTTAGTTTTTGCTGTTTATAAAATTCTCTACTTATCTTTAAATTTTGACTTTTTTATTACTGTGTCTTGTGGTGTGGACCTCCTTGGGTTCATCTTGTATGAAACTTTCTGTGCTTCCTAAACCTGCATGTGTATTTCCTCCCCCAGGCTAGGGAAGTTTTCATCTATTATTTCTTCATATAAGTTTTTTACCCTTCTGTCTCCCTCTTCTGGGGCCCCTATAATATGAATGTTTGTTTGCATGATGGTGCCCTAGAGATCTTTTTATCTATCTTCATTTTAAAAATATTTTCTTTTCTTGCTGTTCAGCTTGTGTGCTTTTTATTATCCAGTCTTTTTATTTGTTTGTTTCAAGTTTTTATTTAAATTCCAGTTAGTTAATATTGCTTTCAGGAGTAAAATTTAGTGATCCATCACTTACATATAACACCTAATGCGCATTGCAACAAGTACCCTCTTTAATACCCATCACCCCTTTAACCAATCCCCCTGCTCACCTCCCCTCCAGCAATCCTCTGTTTGTTCTCTATAGTTAAGAGTCTGTTTTATAGTTTTCTCTCTCTTGTTTGTTTCCCCCCATGTTCATCTGATTTGTTCTTAAATTTCACATATGAGTGAAATCATATGCTATTTGTCTTTCTCTGACTGACTTATTTCACTTAGCATGATACAT